>NW_012121043.1:852992-859012 GCF_000951035.1 Colobus angolensis palliatus
GTCAGAAAATGTGACGCTTTCAGCTTTATTCTTTTTGCTTAGAATTGCTTTGGATATGTGGGCTCTTCATATCAACTTTAGAATTGTTTTCTCCAATTATGTGAATAATAACGTTGGTAATTTTTAATTCTTAGGGATCGTATTTAATCTGCAGATTGATTTAGGAGGTGGGGTCAATTAAATGACATTGATTTTTACAATTCATGCACACAATTTTTTTTCATTTGTCTGCACTATCTATAATTTTTTTCATCAATGTTTTGTAGTTCTCCTTATAGAGACGTTTTACCTCCTTTGTCAGATTTATTTCTAGATATTTTTTGTGGCTATTATAAATGGGATTGAGTACTTGATTTGATTCTCACCCTGAATGTTATTGGCATATAAAAATGCCACTGAATTTTGTACGTCGATTTTGTATTCTGGAATCGTTTTGAAGTAGTTTACCGAGTCTAGGAGTCTTTCGGAAGACTCTTTAAGGTTTGTAAGTATGACATTATGTCATTAGTGAACAAAGATCATTTGACTCTCTCTTTTCCAATTTGAATGCTTTTTATTTCTTTCTCTTGCTAAAACGGTCTGGCTAGGACTTCTAGTACTATGTTGAATAGGAGTAGTGAGAGTGGACATCCTTGTTTTGTTCCAGTTCTTAGGTGGGATGCTTTCAACCTTTCCCCACTCAGTATGAAGTTGGCTGTGGATTTGTCATAAATGGCTCTTACAATTTTCAGGTATGTTCCTTCTATGTTTATTTTGTTGAGGGTTTTTATCATAAGGGATTTTTAAAATTTATTAAGTATTTTTCTAGATACTTTTCATAGTATCTTTCATAGATTTCATAGATCGCATCTAATGTGATCATATAGTTCTAATTTTTATTCTGTTTATTGAATCACATTTAGTGATATGCTAATGTTGAACAATCTTTGCATCTCTGGAATAAAACCTAATTGATCTTAGTGAATTAAGTTTTTGATGTGCTGCTGGATTCAGTTTGCTAGTATTTTGCTGGGGATTTTCATCTATGTTCATCAGGGATACTTGCCTATAGTTTGCTTTTATGTTACTGCGCTTTACCTGATTTTGGTAGCAGAATGATACCAGTTTTATAGAATGCGTTAGAGAGGAATCCCTCCACTTCTATTTTTAGGAATAGTTTCAGTAAGATTGTTACTAGTTTGTTTTTGTATGTCTGGTAAAATTTGGCTGTGAATCTGTTGATCTTCAAGGAGTATAAAAGCAGGTGGGGTGAAAGAATTTTTATGACTGATTCAATTTCATTACTTATTACTCACCCGTCCAGAGTTTCTGTCTCTGTCCAGTTCAGCCGGAAGGTTGCATGTTTTCCTGAATGTGTATATTTTCTCCAGGTTGTACAGTTTATGCACATAGAAATATTCATAGATAATTACTTATGATCTTTTGTATTTCGGGGGTATCAGTTGTGATGTCATCTTTATCATTTTGATAGTACTTATTTGAATATCTTCTCTTGTTTCCTTGGTTAAAGTAGCTAATGGTCTATCAGTTTGGTTATCCTTTCAAATAACTGGTTTTTCGTTTTGTGAATTCTTTATACCATTTTTTTTCTCAATGTCATTTAGTTCTACTCAATACCATTAGGTATTAGGAAGTTGCATATTAAATTCATGATGAAATATATTTCTTTACATATTGGAATGTTTAAAATGAAAAAGAGTAACTGTTGTCAAGGAATTCAGAGTAATTATAACCCTCACTCACTGTTGCTATAAAGTGGTATAAACACTTAGCAAAACAGTTTTGTAATTTCTTAAAAAGTTAAACATGTATCTAGAGTATAATCTAGTTGTTACATAACCAGTTATTTATCCAGGAGAAATGGAAATATAGATCTCTATAAATACTTCACATAAATATGCACAGCAGCTTTATTGACAGTAGGTAAAAATGATGGATAAGGGAAATGTTCAGTTACAGGTGAATAATAAACAAACCTGCATATCAACCCAATAGAATACTGCCTAACCATAAAACTGGATGCACTATTGACATACTCTACAGCATGAAAGTCACACAATAATTACGCTGAGTAAAATAAATTAGGCTTAAGAAACAAGCAAGACAACAACAACAAAAAACTGTATAATTCCTTTGATATAAAATTCTAGAAAATTCAAATTAATGTATATTAACAGAAAGCAGGTTAACGTTTGCCTGGGAGAAATTGGGGACATGGAGAGATGTAGTAAGGAATAATTGTATGGCCAATGGGAAAATTTGTAAAATATTAGATATAGTCTTTTTGATTTTGGTGATAGTTTCACAAGTATCAAATTTATTTCAACGTTATCAATTATGTATATTTGTTATATCTCAATTATATTTGAATAAAATTGTTTAAAACACAGCCAGTATAGAAATTAAAATGGAATTCTATAAAAAATATAATTTAAAAAGCTGAAAGTAAGGAAAAAGAAAAGTAAGATAAGGCAACAAATAACCCACAAATTAACTTAAAGCAAATAACATTTGATATTAATGGATTAAAATCCAATTAAGAGGCAGAGAATTGCATAATAAATAGAAAGTAAGACTCATCTTCATCCTGTTTCAAAGTGATGTTATTTTGTCTAATTATATTTACATATTTACATTTGATAGAAGTAAGCTAAAATTAAAGGACTGAAAGAGGCATTCAAACATTGATGTATTCATAAAGTTCAGAAAACATTTCAAATGTATGTGTACGGTAACCAGTAAAGACCATAAGCTATAGGACAAGCCTCAAAAATCGTAGGAAAATGGAATGTTTTCTTATGATGATATAATATAAATAAATTAAAATCAATAAATATAACTAACAAAATCTCAAATGAACTTTATATTTAATAATTCATGGTTCAAATATAAAATAACAAGAAAATAAAAACATATCTAAAACTGAGTAATATTTAAAGCACACCATATCAAAACTTGTAAAAAGCAGCTAAGTCAGTGAATAAAAGGAAACATAATTACATATATTTAAATGGAGAATAATCTGAAATCTATTATCTTTGCTTTCCCCTAAGAATCTAGAAAATATTGAGCCTTAACATAATTAGAAACAATATAAGATTAATTAATGAAACAGAGAATTTTAAAACAATAGAGAGACAAATTAGTTAAGTCAAATAGTTGTTTAGTTTAAAAGTACAGTGAAACTTATCGTTTTATTTGTTCTTTGACCACTGTAAAAATTCACCACTCAACTCCTCTTGTGTAATTTACCAATAACTCTACCTGCTGTGCACTGCAAAGACCACTGTTTTGCCCGGAGGTCACAGGCTGCCTCCAGTGAATGACAGCAGAGCAGGAATCCTGAAGGAAATTACAAGCTCAAGCACACTATTGTGAATATATAAGCAGTAATTGTCCAATATTAAAATGAAACGAATACAGTCAAATTAATTTTACTCAAAACAAAAACACAGTTTAAAGCTAGGAAAGCTTTAAATATGTTTATTACATTAATTAAGGCAAAAACACATGTTAATTATAGTTGTTATAGAAATCACATTTGATAAAATTCAGTATCTAGTCATAGTTTTAAAAACATGTCATTTGGAATGAAAGACGCTGTCAAATGGAATGAAATAATAATCACTGGACATTAAAGAGATCCTAGAGGTAAAATCTTACCTCTAGGTAAGATTTTAGTAACATGGTTATCTAGCCAATAATAAATATCAGGTTGATGTGAAGGAGTTTCTATTCAATAAATGGAGTTGTAAAAATTCAGTATTGACATGATACAAATGAAATAAAATCTCCTGATTTACTTCAGACAAAAAATGCAGCTGCAGATGAATAGAAACTCAAATGTCAAAAGGAAAAGGAAAAATAAAATGTACAAGAAAATCTAAGAGAGTATTTTTTAAACTTTGAAGTTAAGTAGATTTTTTTTAATCACAAAAACTATTTCTCATAAAAGATTAATAAACATGGTTATATTTGAATGAAAAATCTCTGTTCAATTATTAGGCATCATAAAAGATGTGAAAAGACAAGCCACATTGCAAAACTAAACATACTCTTGCCATATGATCCAGCAATTGTGCTCCTTGGTATCTAGAGCAGTTGAGAACACACATCCACACAAAAACCTGCACACAAAGATATATATTAGCTTTATGCATAATTGCCAAAACTTGTAATCCATGGAGACATACTGTGGTAACTAACTAGATAAATAAACTGCGGTACACCAAAAAATGGAGTATTATTTACTACTAAAAAATGAACTTTCAAACCATGAAAAGACAGGATGAAACTTAAATCCATATTATTAAGTGATAGAAGCCAATCTGAAATGGCTACATACTGTATGATTCCAACACTATGACATTGCGGAAAAGACAAAATTATGGAACTAGTGAATACAACAGTGGTTTCCACATGGGTAGGTTGAGGGAAGGGTGAGTAGGTCAAACACAGAGGATATTTAAGGCAGTGAAAATGTTCTGTATGACACTGTAATGATACAAGCCATCGTAGCTGGGTAATGGATACATGTTATCATATATCTGTCCAAACCTAATGTATAAGCCCAAGGGTGAACCTCAATTTAAACTATAAACTTTGATTGATAATGATATAGCAATGTAGGGTCATCAATTGCAAGAAGCATGACTCTGGTGGGGGAAGTTGAAAAAGGAAATGGCTATGCATGTGTGGGGGCAGAGAGTATTTGGGAAATATTTGTACCTTCCTTGATTTGACTGCTCTAAAAGAATAAAGTCTTTGAAAAAAGACAAGTCATGAATTGAAAAATTATATATATTCAATATATCTATGATAAAGGATTAGTCTCAAATACATAGAGACAATTTTGTAATCTAATTAAAATAACTAGCTATATAATAAAATGAACAAAAGGCAAGACTAGACATATCATAAAAGAGAAAAAACAGCAATAGATTTATGATGAGAAGCTCAGCCATACTAGTAATCATGGAAGTGTGAAATCAAAACCAAAGTGAAGTATCATTTTTCAGCCACTTCCATTCATGTAATTATGATGTCTGACAACATGAAGTATTGAAGAGAATGCTGCTCAATATAATTCTTTTTGTATTATTAATAATATAGTAAAAACCCGCTTTGAAAGACAATTTGCTATATCTAGACAACTTCAAGGTTTACATACCTTGAAACCCAGTTATTCTACTCCTAGTTAGATACCTGATACAAACTTGAATGTCTAGATTCTTGGAAACAGACAAATTAATGTGCATGGCATTACTGTTTACAAACAACTCAAATGTTTATATGTATATCTAGATAACAATACAATGTTCTGTCTTTATCTCTCTCTTTCCAAACATACATACACACACACACACACACACTCACACACTCAGACGCGTATTACAAAGCAACACAAATGAATGCTTTATAGATGTGTACACTGGCTTATTGCTCTAATGTTTAATAACAATCAATAATTATAATGTAAGGCATTATAGAATTACAATTATTTGAAAACAATTATAATTATAATGTAAGGCACTATATGACCACTAGAGTGGGTTTCTAGATTAGATTTCCAATCAAACTCAGTAGACACAATAGGCAAACTTAGCACTAAATTGCCTTTAGGACAGGATATAGCATCATTCACCGCAGCAGGACTGCGGAAGTTTTAATCACCCAGATGTAACACCTAATGTACCCAAACATCCTATGGAATAAATTTGTTTTCGTGGATGATGACAAGAACTGACATATAAGTCTAGGTCTCTAGTGACAAAGGGAACTGAAAATTTTCGGTTGACTAAGCTTAATGTACCCAAGTCACTATCACTTGGAGAGGCATATGCTGTGCTGCCATTTGTTAGTGCACTCAAAGTCCACAATTCCATAATAAATAATCCCAATAACAGCACTTCTAGAGGCATTCCAGTAAAGTTGTCCCCTTACCTGTGGGAAATACTTTTGAAGACCCCCTAGTAAATACCTGGTACTGCAGACAGTACAGAACTTTACCATATACTATG
>NW_012121043.1:860307-883527 GCF_000951035.1 Colobus angolensis palliatus
CCTGTAATCCCAGCTACTCAGGAGGCTGAGGCAGGAGAATTGCTTGAACCCTGGAGTTGGAGGTTGCAGTGAGCTGAGATCATGCCACTGTACTCCAGCCTTGGCAACAGAGCAAGAATCTGTCTCAAAAAAAAAAAAAGTTTGTAAAGACTTAGACATAAATTAATGCTTAAGATGAATGAAAATTTGTATGCCTGAAAGTTTTAATATTTGGAAGCAGTCTTGTGTTTTTCCTTATGAAGCAAAATGTTTCAGGAAAAAGAAAAAACTAAAGACATTGCCCTAGGTAAATATTACTTTGAAGACAGAGAAAGAGAGACGGAGACAGGAGACAGGGGAGGATATTTTATCACATCAGCAAAATTCTGTTATAAATACTTGGAAAATTTGTTTTTTCCTTAGTTTTTTGTTCTAAAATATTCTGGTTTCATTCTTTCCTGAAAACAAGTGTTAAATCTCCCTCAGCCTTTCATTGTCTTTCTCCAATGACTTGTTAACCTTCAGAAATAGCTATTTAATTTCTTACTATTATGATTACTCCTTCCCCTAAACATCTCAAATGCCTGAGATATGGTACCTACATAGCATTCTGTTTCCTCAGTATGCTGCCCCATTTTACCACCAGCTAAACTACAGTTTAGCATTTGCACCATTAGAGCTTGCTGTAGATTATTTGTGTTCCACCTTCTACCAATTATGAAGTCCTTCTCCATTGCTAGGCAGACAATAGGTAGTAAAGTTCCTGCATCCCATTTTTAGAACCTGCATCATAGACACACTTTTGTTCCAACTGTCAGGTTAGGTTCCCTAGGAAACAGACTTACATCTAGGTTTGCATGCAAGAGTTTACTAGGAAATGCTTTGGGGAATAATATCTTTAAGGAGGTCAGAGTAGTAGGATTTGGCAGATGGAGAAGTTAACCTGCCATGAGTGGGTTGTAAATTTGATTAAGACAACACCCTTTAGCAGAGGGCAATTCTAGGAGAGTTGAATTGTGAGTAGCCCACAACTAGAGAAATTAGTTCTTTAGTTTGACTTGAGTGGCATCTCACTGTGTCCACTGTGCATTATATCTGCTCCAGAGTTTATTGAAAAAGGAATTTACAGGAGATTTTTTATTTCATTGATTTATTTTCATTTTCCCAGTTGCTTTTTTTTCTTTCTAAGGAAAAAGCATGAAAAAGATTGGTTATAAAACTATATTATCAGAAATATCCATGACTTTCGAAAATTGCATATATACCTGCAAAAGATGAAGTTGTCCCTCATCTCCTGTAAATCTTGTCAGTGTCTCACTACTAGGCAATGTGTGTTGAATTCATTTGGATATTGAAATATTAATCAATTACTTCAAACTACATATGCTACATATATTGACCTATAAATAAGATCATTTTGAATAGAAACCTTAGAAAAAGATATGGAATAAGTTATTCCCTAATGATTTATGTAGAAAATTTTAAAACATCAAATCAGTGTGAATTAAAAGAATCCTTTGTTCTATAAAGTGTTACATTGAAGTGGTTCTCAACCTTTTCAATAAATAAATAAATAAAAGAGAATGTTTGCATATCTATTGGAGATTTAATCTGTCCTAAAATGATCATTAGATAACTCAAAACATCTTAGAAATCTCTTGTTTCAGATAAAACAATATTTATGACATTTTAAATTATACCTTATAATGTAGCCTCATTTGTTCTAATATAAAAATGTGTAAAGATATGTAAGGACTCATCCTGTAGCCATCAGTCTTTTGTCCTAATTCACTTAGGCCAAAGTCCTTAGACTTACCCTAGCCACTTATCTTTCCCTTATACCTAGTCCACTTTCGGCCTACCATTAAATCCTGTTTTTCTGACTGTGAAACTTATCCAAGCTCAAAATATATCCAAACCACCCAGACCACGATGGCTTTGGTTTCATAGAGTTTTTCTAATCCCTCTCTAAAAACTGCTTATGATACTACTAAATTGTGGCCATCAAGTTGATACTATGTTACAGTATATAATCAAGGCATATTGGCCATTGATTCATTACTCTTCTACTTCATAAACTCCCCTGTTAGTAGGGAAGATACATATCTTCAATAAACTCAATAGAGGAAATGAAATGTTTCTCTTTTATCTTCGCACATTATGAAACACCTAATAAGGAGCTCACATGTACTAAAAAGCAGGAAGAATGAGCTAATGTTTGATTCCTTTGGTCAGGTTTTCCGTGCTTTGCAGTTACACACACACAAAGAGAGGCTGCAGATCTCTCTGCACATGTGGATTTGGATAACAGCTCACTGAACCTCAGTATTATGCATATCGTAACTGAACATATTTTGTTCTGAATTACCAAAAAAAGTCCCTAAAGTAAATCAACTGCACTTTCCAGGCACTCCTGAAGCACACAGTCCTCAGCAATATTATTTAATTATCCAGCCATATTGATGTCAAAAATTCTATCCAAGAAAGAAAATATAGAGTTTAAGAATCCTGGCCGGGCGCGGTGGCTCTCGCCTGTAATCCCAGCACTTTGGGAGACCGAGACGGGTGGATCACGAGGTCAGGAGATCGAGACCATCCTGGCTAACATGGTGAAACCCCGTCTCTACTAAAAAGGCAAAAATTTAGCCGGGCGAGGTGGCGGCACCTGTAGTCCCAGCTACTCGGGAGGCTGAGGCAGGAGAATGGCGGGAAGCCGGGAGGCGGAGCTTACAGTGAGCTGAGATCCGGCCACTGCACTCCAGCCTGGGCGGCAGAGCGAGACTCCTTCTCAAACAAACAAAAAAAAAACATATAATATGCCTGCAGGTTTTTGGAAGTGTATGATGATCATATATTATCATAAAAATTTACTGAAACCAAATATTAAAATACAGATTTTAATCTACATATATACAATATAAATACGTATACATCATAGTTACGTGAGCATAGGCAAATCCTTTTCTAGGATAAGCGGGAGATATATGCCTTAATAAAGAATGCCTGCTTATCTATTAATTTGTGTATATTTATATTAATACATTTATTATAGAACTAATATCCCAATTGGAAATTTAAACAATGATAAACTGTATGTGCATCAAAAATAAAGAACCTTTCAAAAACATCAATTGAAACAATCATGTCTTTGTTCTATGAAAGGTGAATAACTTTATATATTTTACCTAAAATTAATTTTTCACAATTCGAATTTGTAACTGAAGTTTTTATGCAAACCTTATTATGGCAGATGGATTTTCTTGATTCTATTTGTTTCTGTTGGAATTTTACCATAAGATCACTCTTTGATTGCAAAGTTTTCTTTTAAACTAGTCTAAGAGAACAAAAAAGACAATTCGATGATTATATATTTCATGTTTATTTTAAAATACTGTAATGCAAAAATATTATTGCCCGTGTCCATTTTATTGTCCTAGATTTCTGAAATATTATTCCTGCTGATCTGCGTCATTCTGTTTTCTTATTGCAGGCTTCTCAATGCAGCCTTTCTCTGTTTTTATCATACTTCTCTGAGATCTCTGGTTTTATCTTCTTTATCTTTTCCCTACTCTTTAAAGAAATAAAATAAAAAAAATTTATTTTACTCAGTCAAATTTAATTAGTTTAATAAGCATAAAACTCAAATGTAGTTTTGTTTCATCACGTCGGTAACTAACAATGTAGAGCATTTTAATCATATATATATTTAAATCTATTTAGTAACTCACATTCTTTGTGCAAACTGCCTTTTCATCCTCTTCTTCTATTTTCTAAAGGGTATTTGTTTTCATTATATGGATTATTTATCCCTTCTGGATCTTATATTTTATTTTATTATGCAAAACTTTAATTTATATTGCAAAAACTTGTATTATCAGTAACTTGTAAATGATATGCATGGCATCATATTACATCTTAGTTTACATTTTGATATAGTTAAATTTAAAAGCACTTTTCTTCATTTAGTGTGTTATTACATATCTTATATGGATTTCCATCTATAATATATTAAAGATATCAAGATTGAAGTGATAAATTTGTTTTACTTTTGTATATGCAA
Source organism: Colobus angolensis palliatus (assembly GCF_000951035.1). Lineage (NCBI taxonomy): Eukaryota > Metazoa > Chordata > Mammalia > Primates > Cercopithecidae > Colobus > Colobus angolensis. Next base: position 864,347 of record NW_012121043.1, read on the forward strand.
AAAGGACATTAAGAAGAGTACATTGTTTTTCTATTTAAATTTAAGGCAACCCCTTATGTTTGGGTCTATTTCTAAGTTACCACTCCAGGTCAATAGTTGTGCTTGTTTATCTCAGTTAATTTGTAATATTACGTTAAAACTTTCAAATAATTGTCATCAAGCATATTATAGATATCTTACAGTAATCATAAATGAGAGTTTATACTATATCATTAATGCTGGTATTGCCTAGGGCAAGAAAATGCTATTGAGTTTTATATAGGGATTTGTAGCCAGGATTCTTTAGTTTATTAGTTTGTCTAAAGAAGCTTATATGGTCAGCAACTAAAATTTTGTTTCTTAGTTTTCAATCATCCTGATGATTATTTATGTTACCTGTCTTTATGTATTGACTTGTAGTAATATGTTGATAAATAGTAGGAAAAATTAGGCAATATTTCTTTGTAATTCAATAAAAATGTTTCTATAGTTTAAAATATGATATTTGCTGCTAGCTTGATAGATTTTCAAATTTAAAAAGAGTCTTGTCTCTTCTTACTTTGGCAAATAATATTTTTTAAATAAAATGAATGAATATCAAATTTGTTAAAATTTATTTTTTTTGCCTTTAGGCCGGGCGCGGTGGCTCAAGCCTGTAATCCCAGCACTTTGGGAGGCCGAGACGGGCGGATCACATGAGCTCAGGAGTTTGAGACCAGCCTGGGCGACATGGCAAAACCGTGTCTCTACAAAAAATACAAAAATTAGGCGGGTGTGGTGGTAGGTGCCTGTAGTCCCAGTTACTCAGGAGGCTGAGGAGAATCGCTTGAACCCAGGAGGTGGAGGATGCAGTGGGCTGAAATTGTGCCATTGCACTCCAGCCCGGTCGACAGAGTGAGACTGTCTCAAAAAAAAAAAAAAAAAAAAAAATTTTTTTGCCTTTATTGATTACATAATGACATGATGTTGAGCAGTTTCTAATGGCATTATCTGGAAATCATACGTCTTTTATGCTGAAGTGTTTACCCAAAATAATCCCCATATTTGAAATTTTTAAAATGAGTTTTTAGAGTTCTTTTGAGTTTATGGATATATACCCTTAAACAGGTATATCATTTTAAAATCCTTTCTCTCAGTCTGTGGATTGTTTTAATAATGTCTTTCATAGAGAAGTTCTTATTTTTCTGAAGTTCAATTTATCATTTTTTAATTTTCAGGATTATGCCTTTAGTGTTTTATTTAAGCAATTTTTATTCCAGAACCATATGTCCAAAAGATAAGTTTTTCTCCAACAAAGTATTTTGCATATTTGTTGAAAATCAGGCAAGTATGTGTTTATATATTTATATGTATACTTATCTATTATCTATCTATCTAGAGACCAATCTCTGAACTTTCTATTCTTTCTTAACACCAGATTACTTTTAAAATAAAATTTAAGACCATACGGTGAAAGTCTTCCAATTTTTATCAAAATTGTCTATTGAACTTTTTTTAATTTGCTAACTAATTTAATGGAAAAAAATTTGGAGTTTGCATTAAATCTGTATCTCAGCTTATAAATACTTAAAATCCTAACAATTTTGGCGTCTCCAATCCATGATTATGGTATGTTTTTCTAGTTGTTTAAGCCCTCTTAATTTTCAGTAATTTCTTTTTGCAATTTTTAGTGTACAAGTCTTAAACATCTTTATGAGAGTTATCTTTAGTAGTTAATATTTTTGATAACATTGGAAATAGTATTGTTTGATTTCAATTTACAATATTTCATTGTAAGTGTGTAAAAATAATTAATATGTGTATATTGTGTCTTGGCTAAACTTATTTTCTAATAACAGAATCTTGTAGATTCTGTAGAATTTTCTACATAGATTATGTGGCTTATGAATAAGAAAAGGTTTATATCTTTCTTACCACTTTATATGACAAATGTTTTACTTGCCTGATTGCAGTGACTGAAACTTCTGTTACAATGCTCAATACAAGTAATGAGAAGGGCCATAATGCCTTCTGATTTTAGGATTTTCTTAGATGTCCTTTATATTACTGAAGAGTTTGCCTTTAATTTCTAATTTGTTGAAAGTTATTTTTTTATTTAAATCGGAAATCCATGTTGGATTTGTCAAATGATCTTTATGCATCTGTTGATAAAATTATATATTTATTAAAGACTGTTAATTTGGTAAATTATAGTAATTGCACTTTTAATGTAAAATCCACATCATGCCTTTGGGATAAATCCACTTACAATGGCATATTCTCTATTTTAAATGTAGTTGAATCCAATATGCTATTAAAAAATAATTGGCCTGTATTTTACTTTTCTTGTAAATAAGTTTATCTGGTCATGTTTTCAGACAATTCTGATCTCATGTAATGAGTAAAAATTCTTATCTTCAATTTTTGAAAGTACTTTTGTTAACTGGATATTATTTCATTTTAAAATATTTAAGGGAACATATCAGTGAAGCTATCTGGGCCTAGATTTTCTTTATGAGATGGTTTTTACGTACAAACTCAATCAATGGAAATCAAAAGCAGAGCTATTCAGGTTGTCTATTTTTTATTTAATAAGCTCTATAATCTTGTGTCTTTGAAAGAATTTATGTCATCTTAATTGTCAAATTTATAATATAAGTGGTTTTTAATATGTTCAGATTTTTTTAAAATTTTAAAAATATTCTTTTAATAACAATTTGTGCCCTACCTTTTCTTTTTCTTTTTGATTAGTCTTGCTAACAACTTAATCAATTATATTGATCTATCCAAAAAATCAACTTTGTCTTTATTGACTTTTTTTCTATTGTGTTTTAGTTCCCAATTGAAACAATTTGTGAAATACCTCTAGTAATATACCTCACAATTGATGTTTGAAATGTTTACTTTTAATCAGTTTAAAACATAATTTCCCATTGTTTTTCCCTTATGAATATTATTTTATTTCAAAATATTTGAGAGTTTTTCCGATATCTTTGGAATTGATTTCTATGTTAATACTAATACAGTCAGAGGATATATTTTCATTACTAGAATATTTTTAATTTATGAAATCTTGTTTTAGGCCTCAGAATAATGTATACACGCTGGCAAATATTAAACATACACTTAAAATAATGTGAGAATGTGTATTCTGCTGTTGTTGGGGGAAACTTTATATAAATGTCAATTAGGTCATTTTAGTTAATAGTATTAAGTCTTCCATATTCTTATTGATTTTATGTGCACCTGTCCTGTAAATTATTATGAGGAGAAAAATTAAAATCTCTGATAATCATTGTGGATTTTTCTATTTCTCTTTGAATTTTTATCAAGTTTGGCCATATATTTTTAAATAACTGTTGTTAGCTGCCTACATGTTTAGGATTATTATTTCGTTTCCTTTTTTTAAAAGAAAACAAAATTGAGAGATTTATTTCTCTCCCAGATTATGATATTGTAGATATTCCAAGATAGTAGGATGCCAGGGTAGTGGAAATTCAGTCTTCTATCTTGTTCCACCATCTGTTATTTCCATTGCCAAAGTAATATCATTGTACCTGATAGCTATTAAAACTCCAATCATTTTTCCCACATTCCACCCAGAAGGAAGGAAGGAGGGACCAGGGAAGAAAGAGCTGTCTTAATGAAAAGATATTACCAAGGGGTTGCACACAGCTTTTCCACCATACCCCATTGGCAAAAATGTGTTTTATTTCTGGTTGCTCAGGTCTATATTAAAGAATAAAAGAATGGATACTAGATGACAACTCTGCCATGGCAGCTATGTTTCCAAGAAGTTTTATTGTGAAAGAGAGATGAAACATATGAAAATAGCTGGGTGGAAAGTGGAAAAGGAAAATAAACTATTTGTTTTTGAAGGTCAAAGAGAAATGAGCATGCTTAAATATTAAGATTGATCCATTAGTGAAAAAGTTAAAAATACAGAAAGAATATGCTTTTGGAAATCGTTGCTTAGATATTTAGAAATGAGGGAAAAATACATGCTTTTAAATGTGGTAAACTTGTAGTTACTTTTACAGGAAATTGAGTAATTATTCTTGTGATAATAAGAGATAAAATCATGTGCTGAGGTTGATTTCAAGAATGGCAGGGTAAAGAACGTTTATATTCTCTGAGAAAAAGATGTCCTTTTTGTGCGAGTCTACCTAAATACAAATCAAAACCACAATGCAATTCCACTTTACTTCTGCAAGAATGGCCATAACCAAAAATCAAAAAACAGTAGATGTTGGTGTGGATGCGGTGATCAGGGAACACTTCTACACTGCTGGTGGGGATCTAAACTAGTTTAGCCAGTGTGGAAAACAGTGTGGAGATTCCTTAAAGAACTAAAAGTGGAACTACCATTTGATCGAGCTATCCCACTATGGGGTAACTACCCAGAGGAAAAGAAGTCGTTATACGAAAAACATACTTCCGCACACATGTATATAGCAGCAGAACTCACAACTGCAAAATCATGAAACCAACCCAAATGCCCATCAATCAATGAGTGGTTAAAGAAGCTGTGAGATATATATACACACACACACACATATATACACATATATATGATGAATATATATGAATATATATGATTATATATGATGAATATATGATGAAGATATATATATATATATGAATGATGAAATACTACTCTGCTGTAAAAAAGAATGAATTAACAGCATTTGCGGTGACCTGGATGAGATTAGAGACTATTATTCCAAGTGAAGTAACTCAGGAATTGAATACCAAACATCGTATGTTCTCACATAGAGCTAAGCTATAAGAACACAAAGGCATAAGAATGATACAATGGAATTTGGGGACATGGGGGGAAGAGTGGGAGTGGGGTGAGGGATAAAAGACTACAAATATGGTGCAGTGTATACTGCTCAGTTGATGGGTGCACCAAAATCTCAAAAATCACCACTAAAGAACTTACTCGTGTAATCAAATACCACCTGTACCCCAATAACTTATGGAAAAATAATTAAAAACAGAAAAGAAATTAACAATTATTATTTCTTTTGGGAAATTGAGCCATTTAACATTATACAATGTCTCTTTATTCCTGGTAATTTTGTGTGTGTGTGTGTGTGTGTGTGTGTGTGTGTGTGTGTGTAATTTTGACTTTAATATTAATTTAGCCGCTCCAACTTTCTTAAGTTTTGTGTTTGCGTGGTATAGCATTTTCCGTATCATTTTTAAATTTTATTTTTATTTAATAAGTAATAATTTTATATATTTATAGGGTGCAATGTAATGTTTTAATACATTTAATAATGTTTTCATCTATTTTTAACTTATATTTGTCTTTATATTTAAGATGATTTTTCTGTATCCAATGTATAATTGTCTTTTTATTGAATTTGAAAATTTATGTTCTTTGAGTATTTAGACATTTACATTTAACATGATTGTTGATATGTTTAGCTATAAGTATATTTTCTTGATATTTGTTTTGTATATAAGCCATCTGTCATTTACCAATTTAGGGGAGGGCTTTCTTTAAATATTGAGTTATCATAATTTAATTTTATCTACCTTGTTGGATCCTGTGGTTTGAATGTGTCCCCAAAAGTTTAAATCTTAATCTCCAATGCAGTGGTGTTGGGAGGTGGAATCTTAATAAAGGTCATAAGAGCTATGCCCTCAGGAATGGACTAAAATCATTATCAAGGAAGGGGGTCTATTATCAAGAAAAAGCTTGTTAAGTAAAAGCAAGTTCAGCCCTTTCTGTCACTCTCACCCTTTCTTGCTCTTTCAGTTTCCACAGTGGGCTTATACTGTATGAAGGTCCTTGTCAGATGTCAGCATCATGGTTTTGGCCTTCCTAATAGTAATAAGCCAAATCAATTTACTTTCCTTATAAATTTCCCAGTACAAGGAATTCTGTTATAGCAACACAAACCAACTAAGATGTTGATTTATATGATTCAACCCTTTGTTGAGTTATTTTAGTAGTTGCTTTATGGTTTATACAAAGGAAATTAAAACTTTCACTGCCTACCATCATGTGATACTGTAGTAATTTACATGTACCATAAAATATCGACATAGTACGTTTTCATTTCCTTCCTTCTAGTCCTAGAGCTATCACTTTGTTGCACTTTTTTTAATACAGCTTTTATTAGTTTTGTTGAGTTGTAAAATATACCAGAAAAAATTGATACTTTGTTAGTGTACTGTTTAATGAGTTTTAACAAACTCATACAATCACGTAATCATCACCATAATACAGATGTATGTGTTTTATTACTCAAATGCTCATTTGCAGACAATACCCTTTTCAACTCACATCTCATGTTAATAAAGGATCTGTATTCTCTCCATGCAGTTAATGTTCTTACGAAGTAATGTATAAGGAAAACTATAAAATGTAATTGCCTGCATTTGACAATTTTTACTCAGGATAATGCATGTAAGAATTATTTATAGAGGCCGGCATGGTGGCTCACGCCTGTAATCCCAGCACTCTGGGAGTCCGAGGCAGGCAGATCACGAGGTCAGGAGATCGAGACCACCCTGGCTAACGTGGTGAAACCCTGTCTCTACTAAAAATACAAACAATTAGCCGAGCGTGGTGGCGGTCATCTGTAGTGCCAGCTACTTGGGAGGCTGAGGCAGGAGAATGGCATGAACCTGGGAGGCAGAGGTTGCAGTGCGCCAAAACCATGCCACTGCACTCCAGTCCAGCCTGGGCAACAGAGCGAGACGCCATTTCAAAAAGAGAAAAAAGAATTATTTATAGAGTTGTATATATTATTAACTCCTTTATTTTTTTTGTTTTGTTTTGGTTTGGTTTTTTTTTTTGTCTAGTAGCATTGCACTGTATGGATTGGCACTATAGAACATTTATTTATTTACCAGGTAAGTAATATGTATTTTCCCAAATTTTGTTGATTATAAAAAGGCCACTACAAATATTTACATACAAGTTTTGAGAGTGAGCATGCATTTTAATTTCTGTTAATAAATATTTAGAAATGGAATTGCTGGGTCATATGGTAAGCATAGGCATAAACTCACAAGAAATTGGGAAACTATTGTGAAATATGACTATTCAAAAAGTTTATTCCCACCAGAAATGTACGTATGTGAGTGTCATCTACATATTCACTGGCTTCTAGTTAGGTTTCTTTTATTTCTTGGCCCTATCCCTTTTAATGTAGGCATTCTAAAAGTTTTCAGTAATATTGCATAGCGGTTTTAATTTGTATTTTTTTTTACAATTACCCATTTATTTTGTTGTTAAGCTCATAAAAATATGCATTTAAAGTATATATATTTTTAAATTTCAACTTTTATTTTAGATACAGAAGATACATGTGCAAATATGTTACATGAGCATATTGTGTGATATTGACTTTTGGAGTGTGGATCTCATTACCCTGATAGTGAGCATAGTACCCAATAGGTAGTTTTTAAACACAGTCCCCCTCCCTCCACTCTCTAGTAGCCCACAGTGTCTATTGTTCCCAAATTTATATCCATGTGCAAGCAATGTTTAGCTCCCACTTATAAAAGAGAACATGAAGTATTATGTTTTCTGTTCCTGAAAGCTACAGAATAAGAGAAGTTATGCATCCAAGAAAAGGCCCAGTATCCAGAATGTATAGGAAGCTCAAACAAATCAACAAGCAAAAAACAAACCCATGAAAATTGGGCAAAGGACGCAAAGGACATGAACAGACACATCTCAAAAAAAGACATACGAATGGCCAGCAAACATGATAAAATGCTCAGCATCACTAGTCATCAGATGAATACAAATTAAACACAATGAGATACCATCTCACACCAGTCAGGATGGCTATTATTAAAAGCCAAAAAACAATAGATCCTGATGAGGCTACAGAGAAAAAGGAATGTTTACCCAGTGTTGGCGGAAATGTAAATTAATACAGCCACTGTGGAAAAACATCTGGAAATTTATTGAAGAATTTAAGACAGAGCTACCATTCAACCCAGCAATCCCATTACTGGAGATATATCCAGAAGAAACAAAAAATAAATCATTCTACCACTCATGATCATTGCTGTGTTACTCAAAACAGTAAAGACATGATTATAACTCAGGTGCTCATCAATGGTAGATTGGATAAGGAAAATATTGTACATATACACAAAAGGATACTATGCAGTCATTAAAAAGAATACAATTACGTCCATTGCAGCAAAATGGATGGAGCTGGAGGCCTTAGTTTGCATTTTCTAGTGACTAGTGGTTGGGTATATTTTAATTTCTTTATTTATCATACTTATATCTTCTTTAATGATGTGTATGTTCAATCTTTCCCCACTTTTTAATAGGTTTAAAAATGGACAATTTTAATTCTGATTAGGAAAAAATTATGGATGTTTTCTGTGCTTTTTGTGTGACATAAAGAAATCTTTGCCTAATCCAAGAACACAAATATTTAACATTTGTTTTCTTTTATAATTTTTATGTTTTCTAAGTTTTATATTTATCTCATACAAACACACACACATACATACAGACACATATATGTTGTGACATGCATACACATATTTGAATATATTTGGACATATATTTGCATATATGATTTGCATAGAGACAGACGTTCAAATGTGCACAATTTATTGAGTATCACAAAATCTCACAGTATTGCCTTAGAAACTTTTAGACAATCAGTTCACCATATATGAGTGGGTTTATTTATGGGCGCTCTATTGTGTTTCACTGATCTGTTATTCTACTTTTACCAATAGCACAGCGTTTGATTCTGTAGCTTGAGAACATCTTGAAATCAATTCATAAGAGTCTCCAACTTTGTTACGTAAAAATAACTTTTAAAATTCTTTTCATTATTCTATTTTCTTTGTTTTCTTTGCATATTTTATAAACAACTTCTGGGTTTCTACAAAATATTTCTGCAAAGTTCTTTCTGGAGTTTTGACTGCGAGTATGTTAAATTTGCAAATCAATTTGGAGAGAATTGACATCTTAAAATGTGTAAGTTTGGCAAAACATGAACATGGTCTTTGTTCCATTAATTTATATCTTCTTTGATCTCTCATATCAGTTTTTTAGTTGATAGCATGCTGATATTGCATATGTTTGTTAAAATTATACCTAGCTTGTAAATGATTTGAGGTGCTGAATCAGTGCTACTTCCCAAAATTTTAATTTCAATTATTTATTTTTAGTGTTGAGAAATAGAATTAATTTTTGTATAGTAGTATAGTAGTCTTATATTATGTGACCTTACTAAATTAACCTATTAAACTTAGTTGCTTGTGGTGCAGATTTGTTAGAAAATCTTCATAGAGATATTTATTTTATTGTAATTTCTTTCTTTTATTCTTTGTTTTTTTTTTTTTTTTTGAGACGGAGTCTCGCTCTGCCGCCCAGGCTGGAGTGCAGTGGCCGGATCTCAGCTCACTGCAAGCTCCGCCTCCCGGGTTCACGCCATTCTCCTGCCTCACCCTCCCGAGTAGCAGGGACCACAGGCACCCGCTACCACGCCCAACTAATTTTTTATATTTTTAGTAGAGACGGGGTTTCACCGTGTTAGCCAGGATGGTCTACGATCTCCTGACCTCGTGATCCGCCCGTCTCGGCCTCCCAAACTGCTGGGATTACAGGCTTGAGCCACCGCGCCCGGCCTTTTTTTTTTTTTTTTTTTTAGATGGTGTCTCACTCTGTCGCCTAGGCTAGAGTACAGTGGTGCGATCTCAGCTCACTGCAAGCCCTGTCTCCCAGGTTCACGCCTTTCTCCTGCCTCACCTTCCCGAGTAGCAGGGACTACAGGCACCCGCTACCACGCCCAACTAATTTTTTTGTATTTTTTTAGTATTGACAGGGTTTCACCGTGTTAGCCAGGATGGTCTCCATCTCCTGACCTCGTGATGCACCTGCCTCGGCCTCCTAAAGTGCTGGGATTACAGGCGTGACCCACAGCACAGGCCTGCAATTTCTATTGTTATGGTTTCTTTCTAATTTGGTTTTGAGGTCTCTCTGTCCATAGTGAACAGAAATTCTAGCCCTGCTCTGACAGGGCTCCAGAAGAGCTGGTCTTGAAAGTTTACTTTGTGCCTTTCATTGAATACATCTTTGTCTTAGCAGACTGCCTAATGCTTTAGTGTCCAAACAGTGACCAGATGTCCCTCTCATAAGAAACTTTATACTAGTAGACGCCTTTGTGATTTTTGTCTCACCTGTGTCTATTTATTCCTACAAAGATAGCCACTGTCTAAGAAAGCCCTGAACAGGCGGAGAGTTTAGTTTGAGTGTGTTTTTCAGGTGGGACCCAGAAGAGTCAGCAAAACAAAACATAAAGTGGCAGAAGCATTTTATTACCCACAGATCCACAAGAAAAGAGGGATACCCATTAGGGCCAGTGAGAAGTCTCGAGACAGCAAGATGCTCAACCAGTAGGTGAGTATGAGGAGGAAGTGAATAGAAGAGAGAGAGCAAAAGAGAGATCACCTGTGAGTCTATGGATATACTAAGGTCTATGAGTGTTATCCCTTAGGCATTCCTCCTGAGACTGTGGATTGTCTTCTTTAAAGAAAACACCATTAGTCACTAGAAAATGCAACATGAAAGGGAGAGTTTGTTTGCATGACTCTCAGATTGACCATTATGTTTTATTACGGTCAGTAGCTGTGGTATGTGTTGGGATTTGTCTTAGCAGGATAAGAATAAAGCAGGCTATATTACAAAACAACACATAGGGAGAAGTTTCAACTAGGCCAAAGGAGGCAAGAAACAACTGGATTTCAGATACCATAGGCCAGGCTTAAAAACAAATGCTGAAGAAGCAGCTATATTAAACAAGTTTATGACAAGTATGTTGTTTCTATCTAAGCTTTATTTGTTCTTTCCTCATCTCTATGTCTTCTTTCTTTCTTTTTTTTTTTAATCTTACTTATTGCACTGGTAAGGATCTAGAGTTGTTTGATTACAAGAATTGAGAGCAGATATTCTGATATGCTCCTAACTGGGAGCAAAGAATCAGTCTTTCACCATTAAGTGCAATGTTATCTGTAGACATGTTTTATTTGTTTATAAATGCTTATTATTGTGTTAAAGAAGTTCTACTTAATCCTGAATTATCTGTGCCTTTTTAAAGATCTTGAATGAATGCTTAACCTTACAAGTACTTTTTCTGAATCTATTAGTTCCTTACATATATATCCCCAATTTTATTTTTTCATTATTATTTAATTGAATATGCATTCTCATTTCTCTTATAACTTTTTATTTAATCCACGGCATATCTAGAAGCATGGTGATTAATTTTCAACTAATTAAGATTATTGAGGTATCTTTTTAGTGTTTTTCTAGTTTAATTCTATGTGGTCAAAGAACGTTCTTTGTATAATTTCAAGTCTTTACTTTTTTGGCTTGTGTTTATGGCATAAAATATAATCTATCTTGGTGAATCATGCACACTTGAAAAGAATGTGTATTCTGCTATCATTGTGAGGACCAACCTCTGACTTTTTTTTTTCTTATCTTGCCCACATTCCTATCTAAGAGGTCTGGGGAGTCATGCCCTACAAACCATAAAGTCTCATCCGAGAGGCTTTATTTAACCCTCTGTAAACTGGCCTGCTTTCCAACCTGCTTCTGTCATAACATCGCCTTACAAATAAGAAAAAAAAATCAAAATACTTTTAACTCCAAATATATTTCCTTGTCTCTTATTAGAAAAAAAATATGCATTCTGTAGAGAAACCCCTTTCCCTTTTTATGTTTTTCTTTCTTTCCAGATCTAGGAGCAGATTAGCTAAGAGTCAGGCACGCTTTTAAGTACAATAAGAAAACATTTTACAACCTCTTCTCTCTCTGTAGCCTGCTTGCTAAAAGCTTCCTCTGAACAATAAAACTTTGGTCTCCACAATCCTTTATCTTAACCCAAACATATCTTTTCTATTGATCCTATGTCCTTAGACAAACCCAACCAATTGTCAACCAGAAAATTTTATAATTTACCTATAGCCTGGAACCCCCACTTCGAGTTGCCCTGCCTTTCTGAAGCAAACCAATGTACAGCTAAGTGCATTTGATTGATGTCTCACCTCTCCCAAAGTTGTATAATACCAGGCTGTGCTCTAACCACCTCGGGCACATGTTCTCAGGATCTCCTGAGGGCTGTGTCATGGGCCATGGTCACTCATATTTGGCTCAGAATAAATCTCTTGAAAATATTGTAAAGAGTTTGATTACAATTGTGTAGTGTTCTATAAAAGACAATTAAGTCTACTGATGAGCTTTTCTAAGGCATTATTTTCATTCCCCTGTTTTTATTTATTTCCCTAGCAATTCCATTTGAGTCTTTCTTATAGTTTATATTTCTTGTGTTAAATGCTTAAATTCTGGCAATTTATCTTCCCTACCTTTTCTGTTACAGCATTTAGTTTACTGGATTAATCACAGTCATGTTCCATCCCATGTTGGTCAAATCAGTAATGTCAGCATCGGAGACATCACTGAGCCAGGTTCAAGGTCTGAGTACGATGATTGCTTTTACTCAGTATAAGGTCGTTGTGCCTATGTCACAGAGGTAATTGCACTATACACCCTTATTCCTCCTCTATCGTTTTCCTGGTTTTGCAGTTACTTGGCATGTTCTAGGCTATTGATGAGGAGCAGGGACAGTTCTCGGTACTCCTGGTCCAATCTTCTAATCTGATCTTAAGATAGGGACGTTCTCAGTGATCTTGCCTCTTTCCCCCATGGCAGGTAAAATCTAGTTTGTATCTTTGGTAGGCCTTATGAAGGAAAGCATTTTCTGATTTCCCCTCAGTGGCAGGAGACTTGTAATGATACTGGCATAAAATTTCCGGTCCCACATTTTCTCTTACCATACCTTGATGAGTAGAGGTTTATTTTCCTTTATCCTTCTCCCGGCTATAACTGCTCTACCGTTTTGCCCAGCAGTAACATCATTTCTCCATTTCTCCTGCTGACTCAATGGAAAAGGGTCTGTGTGAGGCTCCAGGTGTTGATTTCATTCTTTATGAATGTATCATGTAGTAAATCCTCTGCAGTCTGTATCCAATCCTTTTTGTGATCACTTGTAGAGGTTTACAGAGAAGATGGATAACTTTATGCCTACGGTTCAAAGGGCTTCTGTATGCTTATACTAGCCCCCAACTAACCTTTAGCAAATGATATCAGTTTTAGCTGGTATCTTTGTGCCCACTTTTATGGAACACTTTTTTTTCTATGCTAGGCCACAGGTAAATAATTGCTTGGGTCCTGTCTCCTGCAGAGAGACCTGACATTCCTTAGATTTCAGACTACCTGGTTGCCTTGCATCCTTGGTGGGCTCAATAAAAATATACATAATTTAAATTATCCATATTTTTCTTATTATTATAGTAAGAATATTACTATTTTGAGTTTTATGTGTCCTACACAATAAAATAAACTCTGTAGGTGATTTTAAGTATCACCTGTAGGTGATTTTAAGTACTTTAAGTACTTAAAGTACTCTGTCTTTAAGTATTAATTCATTACTATGATTTGCCTATGACTAATTTTCTTTGTATTTATTCCAGCTAGATCCTAGATAATATTGACAGTCCTGAATCTGTGGCTTCACGTCTTTTACTATGTTTTATAAGATCTTGGATCTCAAATCCCTCTATACTGTGGTAGTTATAAACTTCAATTAATCTTTCCCCAGGCCATTGTAATTGCCCAAACTTCTAGACTGCCATTTTCTATTTAGTCATTGTGGCTTACACTACTACTCAGAGAAACCTTTAAAAAAATCAGCAGAAACTAAACTTTTAACTAAGTGTTCTTTATAACTCAGCTTCTCAAGTTCTGTCTAACTTGATTGTTTTCCAATAACTCACAGGGGATTTTTTTTTTTTTTTTTTGGCAAATCATCATTGTTATCTAACTTTTAAGGTATTCTAAGTAAAATATTTTTTGATATGAAGTACCCTGTAATAGCCAAAAGTAGAAATCTGTAAATAAGTAAATAAAAAGTAGAAATCTGTAAATAAGTAAATAATTTATCTACTTGGAAATCGCCATTTTTTCCTGTTGTTGTTTTTACTAAACAACACATGTCTTTCTTCAATTCTGGAAACCTGTGAATAATTATTATTTCCAGTATTTCTTACTTGCCATGTCATGTATTTTATTAGAACTCTATCTACTTTGTAAGGCCAAAGCAGGAGGACTGCTTAGGGCAAGCGTTTCAGATGATCCTGGATAACATAGTGAGACCTTGTCTCCACAAAATAAAATACATCAAATAAAAGATGTTAGTTAGGCATGGTGGTACATGCTTATGGTCCTAGTCCCTAGAGAGGCTGAGGCAAGAGGACAGCTAGAGCCCAGAAGTTTGAGGTTATTGTGTGTTCTGATCACACCACTGTACTCCAACCTGGCTGACAGGGTGAAACCCCCAGCTCAAAAAGAAAAAAGAAAGAAAGAACTCTGTGTGGACCTACTCTAAAGTTTTTCTATCTTTTCATGCTTTTTATTTGATAATTAATAATTCTTATATAAAATACTATTGCCAATTGTGGATAAAAGTCTTCAAGACAGTGATGTGCTTCTATCAAATATTTAAATATGTTGGCTAAAATGATTTTGTGCTCAATATATTAAAGTATGTAATATGCATGCGTATGTGTATGAACATAGGCTATAATATTTAGCAGGAGAGTAAAACACTTTGAGCAAAGGAATGCAACTGATAGAAGTGCTTGCCATGTTTGGATACCGCAAAAGAGACAAAGACAGTATCTACATAAAGACAACAGAAAAGTTTGGCAAGAAATGGAAAACCACAGATGGTTGTAGGTGGCAGTTTCTTAGCAGCAGAAACAGATTTTCCTGAGAAAACATTTCATCAAAACTTTGCTTTGAACAAGTCTGTTCTACCATATTGAGGACAATATTCAGAAAATTAAAAAAAATCTTTGCTAGCATACAGACAGCAAATGTTGAGATTATATATATGGTGGTTATACTCTAAGAAGGACAAATGTAAAGAAGTAATCTCATTTCCATGATTTGCTCCTGCACAGGGTCAAGTCTAACCAAAATAGTACACTAGGTAGAGTGACCTAGTGTACTCAGAGACTTCAGCTAGTCTCTCTTCCAGTGTCTAACATTTCTTCCATTGTTCCCACTTGTTTAGTCCCAGAAGAATTCAGTGTCTGCAAACCCTCATGAAAGATGAATAGCTTTCAAACAAGGAAATTTACATTGACAAGGTTTGATGTCCACTTTCTTCCTGAGGCCTTGCGTTTAAAACAAAATAAACACATACTAATTAACTGAATCCCACCGATGCACTTTCAAAAATCAGAAATAAGCCAAAAGAATTATTTATCTTAGAAATGTTGTATTTTTTATAATGTTTTATTATTTTTACTTCAGCACTTTAAATATGTCATGCCACTCTCTCCTGGTCTGTAAGGTTTCCAGTGAAAAGTCTGCTGCCAGATGCATTAGAGCTCCTTTATATGTTATTTATTCCTTTTCTCTTGCTGCTTTGAAGATCCTTTCTTTATCCTTGGTCTTTGGGGGTTTGATTACTAAATTCCCTGAGCTAGTCTTGTTTGGGTTAAATCTGCTTTGTATTTTATGACCTTCTTGTACTGAGTATTAATTCTTTCTCTATAGTAGAGAAATTCTTTGTTATTATTTCTTTGAATAAACTTTCTACACTAGTGTCTCTACCTCCTCTTTAAGGTCAGTAAGTGTTAGATTTGCCCCCTCAAGGTTGTTTTCTGTATCTTATAAGCATGTTTCTTCTTTGTAATCTTTTTCCTTTCTTCTCTTCTACTGGATATTTTCAAATAGCCTGTCTTCAAGTTCACCAATTCTTTCTTCTGCTTGATCAGTTATGCTATTGAGAGACTCTGATGCATTTTTCAGTTTGTCAATTGGATGTTTCAGCTCTAGAATATCTGCTTGATTTTTTAAATTATTATTTCAGTCTCTTTGCTAAATTTCTCTAATAGAATTCTGAATTCCTTCTCTGTGTTTTATTGAAGCTTGTAGAGTTTTCTCAAAACAGCTATTTTTAATTATCTATCTGAAAGGTCACAAATCTCTGTCACGGTGTGATTGGTTACTGGTGCTTTATTTATTTCACTTGGTGAGGTCATGATTTCTGGTATGTTCTTGGTGCTTGTGGATGTTTCTTGATGTCTGGGCATTGAAGAGTTAAGTATTTATTCTAATCTTTGCAGTCTTGGCCTATTTGTGCCTGTCCTTCTTGAGAAGACATTCCACCATATTCGAAGAAATTTGAGTGTTGTGATCTAAGTCTTTGGTCCTGCAGACATCTCTACAATAGGGGATGCCCCAATCCCAGTGATGCTACAACTCTTGCAGATTCCCACTGCTTTGGTGGATTTGAGTAAGACACAGAATTCCCTGAATTACCCGACAGGGTTTCTCTCTCTCTTCCCTCACTTCCAAAAACAAATGAGGCCTCTCTCTCTGTGCTGGGTTGCCTGGAGTTGGAGGAGAGATGGTGCAAGTACCCCCATGGCCACCACATCAGGACTGTGCTGGGTCACATCTGAAGCCAGCACAGTACTGGGTCTGGCCCAAGGCTCACGGTAACTACAGCCTGGCTACTACCGATGTTTATTCAAGGCCCATGGGCCTTTTCGTCAGTAGGTGGTCAATCATATCGGGACTGGGTTCTTCTGTACCAAGCTCAGTTGGTTCCTTTCTGGCCCAAAGTAGGTCTAGAAATGTCCAGGAGCTAGGGACTGGAATCAGGGGTTTTGGCAATCTGATACTTTCTTTTACTGTGGCTGAGTGGTACCCAGGTTGCAAGACAAAGTCCTCCTTACTCTTCCTTCTACTTTCCAGAAGCAGAAGTCTCTCAGAGCTGCACTGCCTGGGGTTGGGGGAGGGGTGACTCTAGCACTCCCTTGGTTGCCCAAGCAGTGTCTTCCTGAGCTGTACGCACTGTACTGGGTCTGACCCCAGCAGAGCACTAGGTCTTGCCCAAGGACTGCAGTTCTTGTGGCCTACGTTTCTTTCACATTTATTCAGAACCCTAGGGTCCTTTAGTTGCCAGTGGTGGAGCTAGCCAGAATTTAGGTACCTACTGTTGGGGTGGAGGATTCCCGTCTAGCCAGGGCTAGTTAAAATGCTCCTTCCATGAACAACTGGAAGAATTATGCCCGAATTGTGTTCCCCTATGACAGGCAGCACTGAGTTCCAACGGAAAGCCCTACAGTCACCTCGCTCTCCTTCCCCCAAGCACACATATTTTCTCTTCGCATGCTGCTGGGGTGGATGGGAAGAAGTGGTGTAGGCAATGAATGACCATCTTTTCTACCCTCTTCACTGACTCTTTCCTTGAAATAATGTTAAAATCAGGTACCGTGATTGCTCATCTGATTTTTGGCTCTTATGAAGGTACTTGGTTGTGTGGATAGTTGTTCAATTCGGTGTCTGGGGAGACAATTGCTGGAGAGTTCTCTTCAGCCATCTCTTTCTGCTTCCCTTCTGCCAATGCTTGTTTTGACTCTAGACATGTTTTACGATTTATTTTTTAGCCATTATAGGAAACTGTGCAAAACATTATCAACAGTTGGTATATAAGAGTACAGTGATTGCTGCTCAGTACTACTTAGAATATTTACCACATCCATTAAGTGTGTGCTTTAATTAACAGAAGATTACTTCTAGCACTCTATCTAGCTTTGAACCTTACCTGATTTGGAGTATCCTATTTTCTATTTAACTAAAGTAAAGGATCAGTGTAATGTAGCAGTTAAGAGTCCATATTTCTTTCAAGGTGAACCTAGATGATGAATGTTTCAACAATTACTTTTATGATGAACTCTTCATTAGTGTTTCTAACATACATAAAACAGATAAGTTTTTTGCTTAATAAATTCTATAAGTGCATTTATAATATTCTTATCTTGGAAGAAATTAATTTTCTTCTTTTCCAAATATATTATTTAATATTAGACCAATTTAAAATGTTGTGTTTAAAAAAAACAGTCCTGGTTTTAAAAAACTATGTCATGAACAATTTGCATTTTCGTTAAAATCTTAGGAAGCAGCATACAATTTAAGTGAAATATGCCAATCACAATTCAAAAGCTATTAAAATGCATGTATATTTATCAAGTTGTTTTAGATATGTTTGATAAATATGGGATGAATAAAGAGCTACAAATTGATATTTATAGTCAGAGACTTTAGAATGATCAAAAACATTTACCTTATACTGAATATCGTCAACAACCAAATTTAACAACATCGACAACAAAGAAAGCTTCAGACAACAGTTCTTAATAACTGAAAAGAGTGAGTAGTGAAAAAGCACCAGCAAAGCCAGGTGAGTGGGCTTCACCAAGGGGAGAATAGACACAGACACTGGAAACAGCACCTCCCTTGGATACGAAGCTGACAAAGAGTACGGCTGAACAGTCTGAGAGCAGGCAGTTCATAAACAGAAATTATGGGAGAGAAAACTAAGAAAGATTTTATTAGTTCTACTGTTACAAGACAGTGTTAGGAGAAAGCACTGAAAAAAAGCATGCTCCTTGAATGCTTTTGGATACAATTCTTTCAGTGGCAATGGGCAGATCACGTGAGGTCAGGAGTTCGAGATCAGCCTGGCCAACATGGTGAAACCCCACCTCTACTAAAAATACAAAAATTTTAAATATTATTACATATTTATATTAAATATTACAGGCATATGCCTGTAATCCCAGCTACTTGGGAGGCTGAGACAAGAGAATGGCTTGAACCCCACAGGCAGAGGTTGCAGTGAGCCAAGGTCACACCACTGAACTCCAGCCTGGGTGACAGGGCAAGACTCCATCTCAAAAAACAAAAACAACAACAAAGAAAACTAATTTTAAACAAGTTTTCACTTCAAAGAATTTAGATAGACGTCATTTAAAAAATAAAAAAAGATAATTTAGCTCAGAAAGTTTTACGTGAACACTAAATATGTATATTATATATATATTTATCTTCCAACTCTTATTAAAAAAATTTTCATTCAGCACATACTATCTCAACAAAGTATGTTTTGTTTCACTTTTTTAGAAAAAGAAAAATTGGCTGCTCATATTGTACTTATATATAAACACTTTTAAAATTATATTTTTATGTAGATCTACTACCTTAGCATACTTTCAATATATTCCCCTAACATTAAAACTAGGTTTTTCAACAGATGCTGGCAAGGTTGTGGAGAAATAGGAACGCTTTTACACTGTTG
>NW_012121043.1:883952-955617 GCF_000951035.1 Colobus angolensis palliatus
GGGACTTAAAACCTAGATGATGGGTTGATACGTGTACCTATGTAACAAACCTGCATGTTCTGCACATGTATCCCAGAACTTAAAGTAAAATAAAATAAAATAAAACTCTTTGTCATTTTTAATAATATTCTTATAGGTTAACTATAGTTTTTTTTCTAGTTGACCACTAGAATGAGTAGCTAAAGTACTACACAAATAAAATATTTTAAACAGTAATTCACATAACTAGGTGGCTTGAGAAGGGAATGAGATAAATAGGAAAAAAAATATCAAACAAACTTTCCTAATAACCGTCTCCCCGAGAAAGATAATTGTGCTCAATTAGAGAATATATTAGCTTAAAATATGTGGCTTAAGTTTGTAGATTTTCTCTGTCTTTTTATGGCACGAGAATGGAGTTTCATTCATATGACCTTAGACTTGAAACTTAAATGTAGGAGGTTTGGTTATAGAAAGCAATTATATGTTTACCCAGGGAAGATTTTTAAAATTCACATTTACTCCTCATCTTTATAATGTTGACACATCACCCTGGCATATTATTTATGACCAAAGAAAAACTTTCCTTTGTTTATGCCAAAAACAACTATGAAATTACCAAAACGCTTTGCTGAGATAAGGATAGCTAAAATTATGTAACTATAATATACAAAATTAGAAAAGGGAAAAAAGGACGGAAGGAAGGAAGGAAGGAAAGAAGGAAGGAAGAAAGAAAGGAAGGAAGGAAGGAAAGGAAAAAAGGGGAAGGGGAGGTGAGGGGATGGGATGGAGGAAGGAAAAAAGGGGTAGAGAGGAAGAGAAGAAGGGAAATCTGAAATGAAAAGAGACTGAGAATCATTAGTCTAATTTTAAAAATTTAAAAATAGAAAACTTCTTTTATTGAAAAAGTCTTCCATAATGACAGGTATAAAATGTTGATTACTTTATATTGGAAAGCATAAAAAGTTCAGGTCTTGTTAGTCTCATCAAGCATTGTCTTGCCTAATCATTAATGGCAAAATATTAGTAATGAATAATAAGTAAGCCAAGTGATAGCTTTCCTCATGGTCACTCAGCGAATTCATTCTTAGCCAATTTATACCATCTGCTACATAAGAGTTAGAGCAGAGAGGGAGGGGCGGAAAAATCAGTGGTGAGATGTCAATGGGGAGAGGCCACTAAAAAAGAGAAAGGTTTCCAACTGTTACCAGACACATAAACACACGACCTGAGTGGTCACTTCCCACGACGTACAGATAGCTGAGAGAGAAATCGGAGTCAATAGGAAGCAAGAGTTGATAATCCTGGTTGGAAGCCCTGCTGTTACATCCGTTAGTCTGCTGTACTTGAAGAAATAAATAACACTGTAAAAACAAGCCTTGGATGAAAACCAAACTGTCTTCCAACACACAAATCAATACTGTTTGAAAAGGAGGAGTTTTTGCTAAAAGCTGCACCCCAAGAAGGGAAATTCTGCTGGTGTAAGTGTGTCTGTTTTGTTGGTGTGTTTGTTTTGATACTTTAGTTGGAGTCAATAATGGTAGCTATTAATACAAGTCGAATTTGTGATCCTCATCTGGGTACTTAAAAAAAATACTTCAAAAAAAAAAGCATCATAACAATCCTTAATAGCAGATAACATGACAAAGAATGATTGAGGAAAAGGTGGTCCACCAAATGGCAGAAGATAAAAACATCAGAGATGAATAACCAATCACATAAATTCATAAAGTATGAATTTTATATATGAGTGATTTAGTATAATTATTGGAGGAGTCTTTTATGATGATGGGACTATACCATGATATAGAAATGGCATTTCAAAAATTTAAAGTGATAAGTTAAATCTAAATTACTTTATGAGGTTTGTATGGTCTTTCAAAATGTGGCATCATTTTACGTGTGCAATTATATATTCCACTGAACTCCAGAGTGAAATTTATATTATATTAAGCTAGTTTTTGATAGTTCACCTTACATTGTTCACAGATGGAAGCTACTTCTACTCTGTCAAATGTCCTCTTATCTGTAGAGTCTAATTCCATATTTCTTTTAAGTCTCTAAATTCCTCAGGAATGTTCCCCTAATGATGACTTCCTATAGAGATCATCTCTATTAGATACAATTTGAAATGTCAACTGTAAGTTACTCCCAAATTCTCTAATGAATTCAGCATAATTTGAGAAATTTACATCATTATATTTTCAGGATTATTATTTTATATAATATTTTTTCTGTAATTCATGTGAAAATAGTCTCCACAAATGGACTATTAATTCTTTTTGAGGATGAACTCTAACACAATACAAGGTAAAATTTTGTTTATTTCATTTAGATTTCCATAAGAAACATAGAAACCACTTTAGAAATCTATGTTTAATTAGTATAGGATTTAGTACAGTAATTTGGAACTTCAATGTTGTTGAATGAGCTGAAGAAGCAATCAGACAGGCATGCCACTGACTCCTAGGTTTCAGAGAATCAGGAGGTTATTCTCATTCACTTTAGAAATGATAGGATATCACTACCAAGTTTTAGAGTATCCCACCATATTCAGACAAGTGATTCGGAAGGGACTGCTTGGAAACCATTGCAGAAATTTAATCTCCCAAGCTTATCCATTTCTGTTGCTTGAAAAATAATTATATTTCTTCTCTTTTCCACCTTCCAGATCTCACATGATTTCATTTCATTGGTAGAAAAAAATAAAGTGACTTATAGGCAAGAGAGTATGGAAAATACAGTTCCTCAACTTCCAGCTCCAGCAAGATAAGAGAGAATATAATATGAGGGAAATACATTTAAGAATTTTTTCAAAATTGCACTCAGCTGTTGGCTTTATATTTGAAAGAGAATGTATCTTAATTATTTAAAATTATGTTTATTTTAAAAAGTCATTTCAATAAATTAGTTAATGGCTATAAGTTAACTATTACAGTACTAAAATTACTACTTACCTGTAACAACTATGAGAGCTGAAATCTCTGAGTTGGAGGATCATGATGAGAATAGAGTTTAGAATGGGATATATTACACCTCATCCAGGTTAGAATAAGAGTCCCTTCAATTAGAGAAATCTAATGAGAACAGAGAGTTTATGGCTCCCTATAGAGATGGAATGACCACCCAATTTCTGACACAAAACACCTGGTGGCAGCAATATAGCAGAAGAATCTACTAAGAAATGGATGCATGATTACCATAGGTAGAAGGAACTCTGGGGAGCCAGTCACCAAACCCAAAGTCTTACAAAGATTTAAGGCATTGTAAAGTTTCAAAGATTATCTGAGAGTAAGAAACTCCTTTTCCCCCAAATTTTCACATTACATGAATTTCGTGTATCCTTATTATCCTGGGTGTGGTATGAAATCACAAGTGAGGTTCAAGCTTAGGTTTTGCACCAGCTCAAAGGAATGGCAGCTCAAAATAAAAGTTTTCATAAAGGGTTGAATTCTATCAAGTTATATTTCTGCCACTCTAATGCACACAATAAGATTAATAATTACTAGAGGAAGATACAATATCTTGATTGATTCCCAGGTAATGAGGTGGAAGGCAGAATTTTCGGGGATTCTGCTTTTACATTTTTTGTCCTTGAAAACACCTGTGTTTAAACAGCGAAGGTAAAAATGTGTATCTCGAATGCATGAATTCCAGTGCTGCTTCTCACACAGTATTGGGCATCAGGTATGCATCTTAATTCTGCTGCTTATATAGAATTACCACATATATTTGTTGATTTATATATAATATTAAGTCCTATGCAAGCCTTTTTCTTTTTTGAAATGTGCACCGTCTAGCATGCTACAGTAGTGGTGTCACCATTATAAATTATTTTGATTAACATTTCACTCATCTATTAGGGAATATTCCATTAGGAAATATTTCCAGACTTTGTTAGAGATATGAAATGAACTATGATATTAATTTATATACAGCTTCCCTTTTTAGTCTAATTTTCTGTTAGGAATTTTTTTATGTGAACTACACAGTAACTATCAGTCATTCTGAATTTCTGGAATTTATACCTCAATCGGATAGTACCAACAATAACAAAGGTTAGTAGAAGCAGGTGAAAGAACAAAATAAAAATTTGCAGTGTTCCCTAGACCTGTGTACTACGTTGTATATTTAAAAAAAGAATTCCATACTTTCTTGCACATTTAAACTCATATCCTCATAGAGAATTTGTACTTTACATTTTATCATTATGTTAAATGTCTGTATGCCTACAAATATTGCACTATAGATTTATATATCTTTACACATGCTATATACATATTATAATTCAAACATATTGTCTTTTTATAAAAATAGGTCACTTTTGTCCATATTATCTTCATATATTAAAATGTCAAGTTAGGAGTTATGAAAAGTCTGGGGTTTTATGATAATTTTAAGCTTGCAAGTCAGTCCATCAAAATTTCATAGATCCTGGCACATAACACAAAGCCTTGGAGTCAGAGACAACAGGGAAATAGCAAAAGCCAAGTCACGGAGAGATCTTGTTTCAATTCCTTATGCTTCAATTCTCCCAAGGTGACACACTGAAGACAATGAGATTTCTGTGTCATATAGTGGGTTGCATGACAAGAGGTGAACCCTGAGAGTAAGAAACCCTGATTTTGTATGGAGACTGACCATGAACTTGCTTATTCTCCCCATCTGGAAAAGGACATTATCTTAATACCTTGGAATACAATTTAATCTTCTCTGAGAAAAGAGGGATATATGTACTTATAGAGAAATGTAAGTAAATTTACTTCAATTGGGTCCACTGCCTCTATTTTCCCAAGGCCATGCCCTTAATACAAGGTCAAACATAAGAAAAGATATCTGAAGATAAATGTCTGGTAATACCAAATCACATAGAAACACACACACACTATACACACACACACACACAGAGTTATACATATATCACACATATGTTTGACATAAATATTGACAAAATATAAGAATACAAAAGAACAGCAAAGTAAATTCTCATTGTGCTCAAGGAGTTAAAATTGAAATTATTTTAAAATAGAAATCAAAGCCAAGAATATAGAGCACACATAAAGAGTAGTGTATTAAATAACTTTAACACGTGTTAATTATAAAATGCATTCATTAAGAAAAAATTTAAAACGATAATTGTTCTAATGGTTGGGAAAAACTTTATACACTCAATTATACTTTATATAAATAAGCTACCAAACTAAGGGTACAAATACGCAATATATTTTATAAAGCAACCTTAGTTTTGGTATTATGATAGAATATTTTGTTACGTACATAACTTTATTAATATTTTAAGTGCAGGTGAACAATTTTTAGTTTTATTATTGATTAGCAAATGTTCTGATGCTTGTGGGTTGAATGTTTAGATTATAAATCTCAAATAAAAATAGCTACTTTGAATGTGAAATTTGGAATTCTATGTATTGACAATTGTTTTCTTGGCCTTGTGCAATGGCATCTGTAATCCCAGCCCTTTGGGAGGCCAAAGCTAGCTGATCACATAAGCCTAGGAGTTCAAGACCAGCCAGGGCAACATAGTGAAACTCCGTCTGTAAAAATATAAAATTACAAAAAAATTCTCTGGGCGTGACGGCGCAAGTGTGTAGTTCTAGCTACTTGGGAGGCTGAGGTGGGAGAATCATCTGAGCCTGGGAGAGGCTACAGTGAGCCATGATTTTGCCACTTCATTCCAGTCTGAATGACAAATTAAGACACTGTCAAAAAATTAAATTAAAAAATAAATAAAATGAGAATTGTTTTATTGTTGCATTGTTTTATCCCAGCAAAACAGATGCTTTCTTATTAAATATGAGCTTAATTCAGCATTGATCTTGCTACTTATTCCTTACTGAGCATGTGGTCTACATAGTGTATTTTGGGGAAATTTAGAAATGCTAGTATAAAGAAGAAGTAAAATATTTATGAATAGGATGGAGAACAGATCACAATTTAGTTAACTTTCTGCCTTGTTCTGAAGCTTTTCATCCTAATTGTTTTAGGAATAAGAAGAAAACAATATTAATGTTTGAGTGTATAATGCTTATTTTCTAAGCAGACTAATTATTATATTAGAGATAGAGTAATAAAGATAATTTGTTGTACTTTACTATTTGACAATGAGAAATGCTCTTAATGAATTTATGTACTGTAATCAGATGGATTTAATCCTGTTTTATTCTTAAAGCTTGTGACTGGCAGGGATTCCATGCTATGCAAAGGACCCTCCTATAATATTCCTGAGAAATGAAAGCCATTGTATTTGCCTGACTGAGCGACTCCAGTGGTAGAGATCGCTGTCATCCGGGAGTACAAATTCTTCAAATTCTGCATAATTGTAAAATGATATATTTTTGTTGTTATATTTGGCATAATATAATATTTGGTACTAGTGTATTACTTCTAAAAAGAATTTTAATATACAGTAATATACTCCATTATTTGCAAATAAGTAAGAAAGTATTCTAACATTATCTAGTTAGTTAGTTACAGTCCCAGAGCAGAATTCATATTTCTTGGTTTCAGTGATCATTTTCTTCAGTGTGTCAGCCTGTTAGACAAAAAATTCTAGTCTTATATCCCTTACTACTTCTGTCATAGGACTGGCTAATACAAAATATCCATGATAGATGTTGATTTAAAATATAAAGAAGAAACACCTATAAAGTGAAGTGATGGATAAATCGAACTTTTATTTACCCTGAACTCGATTTACCAACTGAGGAACAAATTGAGTATTTATTTAATTTGAACTTGATTTATTACTTAAAATAGAGGTGGGGAGCAATGTTTTTGAATCTATGATGGAAATATTTATTATGTGAAAACTTTACCGTTTGAAAATAAATAATGGTTTGGTACAGTATAAAAGGGTGTTCCTGCTGGGCACAATGGCCCACGCCTGTAATCCCAGCACTTTGGGAGGCCAAGAAGGGTGGATCACTTGAGGCCAGGAACTCGAGACCAGCCTGGGCAACATGATGAAATCCTGTCTCTACTAAAAATACAAAAATTAGTTGGGCATGGTGGTGCATGCCTGCAATCCTGGCTACTAGGGAGGCAGAGCAGGAGAATCACTTGAAACCAGGAGGCAGAGGTTGCAGTGAGTGGAGATTGTGCCATTGCACTCCAGCCTGGGTGGCACAGTGAAACTCCATCTCAAAAAAAAAAAAAAAAACAAAAAAATTCCAAAAGTTTAATACTGTCATCTTCCTCATAAGTATTTTTTGAAAAGTCCAAATATTAAAGTTAATGTTAATATTTATTTTATTCTCATGTTCATGAATTGTCCATTTGTTTCAAATAAGTAATCACAATGTCTTCAAAACAGGCTACCATTAATCTATAAGATTAATTATATACAGTCTTGATTCTCCACTGTTTCTTGCTCCAATCAGAATTATCAGTATAAATTGCAATAACCTCAAGTGAGAATTTACATCTGAGAGCCTGTGATTGCACCTGAGCAGTGTAAACAGGCAGACTGGATAGATGTTTTCTGTAGACCTGCTCTTCTCCATATGCTTCTTTGCTAGGATCTACTTCCTATTGCGGGGATTATCATCTGCTGCCAGGATATCATGAATGAGTAGATGATTCTAATCAACCCCCAAAACCACATAGTTACAACCTTGTCTACATCAGTAAAACAGATCAGGAAAAAAAAAAAGGTTTTATTGTAAAGCAGTGTTTAAAAAGTAAAATGTGTTTAAATGTATTTTGCGAATTCCTGTCAAAGGTCGCTCATGCCATTTGCTTAGAACTTACATAACTGTGGTGTTCAACTAAATCTTAATTATTTGTCATACTCTTAAAGAGAAGCACATAATTGCTTATTCCATTCAACATTATACTGCTAAATCTAAATTATCGGTTGTATAGATTATCAAGGTAATTGTAAACACTGATTTTGTACATTTGTCATAAGTCTATTTTAATGAATACATTTGTTCCTTTAAAATCCAGTGGTCTAAACTATTTTACAGGTCAGTTTAAGCACGTTAAACAAAAACTACTCAAGAATAACTTTAAATCATGCCTTTAGTATAAATGCACAAACTTGGAAAGGTCAAGGAACAGAGCTAAGCTTGGAAAGTGCTAAAACAAAGTGAGCCGGGAAAGCATTGGAGCAGAACAAGTTGATGCTGAGACAGAGTGAGTAAAGCTCATCTAGGTTAGAAATCCAGCCAAGCTAACGGAGAACGGTGTTGTGCTCAAAAGAAGAGTAGGAACTCTAGGGAAACTTAGAATCTGTTAACAAAATTCACTGTCAGTTCCTGTACCTATAAATGAACCCTAGCTATTTCAAACCCATCAGTGAACTCTCTGGATATTAAGAGAACCATTGCTGAAATATAAGAGTGATGGGTTAATTAGGAGAAAAAATTAGTATGCTAGTTTTATCAGGCTATTGTTTTCCTGTTTCTTTTTTCAAAACTATGTTATGTAAATCTCCACTTCCAGCTGTAAAACATTAAAAATGACTTGTTCAGACCTACTAATGTAAACAACACTTAAAATAGACAACATATATGAGGCTGGTCTTTTCAGACATTGGGCAACAGGTAGTTTAAGTTTATAATCCATGATAGGAAGAATATTCATGTGGTTGGTCAAACGATCAGCCTTGCTCCATGCTGCATTCAATTAGAGTGAAAAAAAAAAAAACCCATGGTGGTCCCCTGGGTAAAAGATCAGAAGTTAGATGCAGAGATGCAGAAGCATCTGGAAACTTCAGGGCTGTTCCCTAGAGAGAGGGTAGTTTTGCAAGTGGGAAACCTCCCACATTATTTGGAGAGTTCCCCCATAAATCCAGGGATGACAGTTATATTGTATATGCACAAGGGAAATCTTAAGGTTTATCACAGAAGGTATCAATTTATCAAACCTACTAGAGGTTTGAGAGACAAGCGAATGTGCTAGAGGTCAAACAGTGCTGAGAGATTCTATGTTTTTTGGTTCATCCAGAGTGAAATAGTATGTTTATGACAAAAGCCATCTGACTAAGACCTGGTTGATACGTAAGAATCAAATAACCACGAGTAAAAATGCATCTATACCTGCTCTAAAAGGGCCTAAAGCCGAAGCCTCACAAGATGTTCACCGAAGACAGAGATTGGAGTTTGAATCACATCAAGTTAGCAGGGCTTTGGAAACACTTTGGACTTTTTGTACAACTTCCCTAACAAAGCCTCAGTTTAAGCACACAAAACATCAACATCATTAGCCAGTAATTCAGCTACCTGCTAGAACTAAAATCAACATAGGTCACAGGAAACTAGCACACTGCAGTTTCTACAATAGGTAATCGGTAACATAAAGCAGAGAATAAAAATCATTAAACCTACAAAGAAAGCTGAAAATGTGATTCAGACACAAAAACTAAAGCAGTAAAAAAAAAAGTTTCTGAAATGACATGGATTTTGAACCTAGCAGACAATGATTTAAAATCAGCTATTGAAAAATATGTTCACAAACTTTAGAAATATAATCTTAATGAATAAACAGAAAAAGGAGTTCAGCATAGAAACACACTATAAATAAACAGCCAAAGAGAAATTCTTCAATTGAAGGATGTCATAACTGAAATGAACAATTCACTGTGTGAGCATTGACAGAGTACAGACTCCGCGAACTTCAAAAGTCAGCAGTGTGAAAGATTTTATCTGAACATAAACAAAATTGAAGAAAATTAAGAGATTCAAGGAGTCTATGATATAAAGCCCAAAGCTTAACATACCTGTAACTGAAAGCCTAAAAGGAGAATAAAATGGGATTAGGGCAGAAAAAAAGATTTGAAGATATACCAGCTGAAGTATTCCAAAATGTGAAGTAAAAAAAAAAAAAAAAATCATTATACAGAGTAAGGAAGCGTAGTGATCTCTTAGAAGAATACAGAGAAAACCATACCTAGTTACATCATAGTCAAATCCATAAAAACCAAAGACAAAAAGAAAAGACCAAATTGGCTTCAATTTGTTACATTAAAATTAAATATACAAGTAAAAAAGAGTAGCCTCTTCATCAGAAGAGGCTATTCATCAGTATTTAAATTATATTGAGAGTGGAAAAAACAAAACTATTTTTTTCCATAACTCAAAAACAAACTCCGTACTGATTTTATCATATATTTAATTGGTTATTCCAGTACATTCTTCATGTTACAGCCAAGTGACGTTCTAATATGTGAATGAATTCATTCACATTTCTGCTACTAATTCTACATTAGCTGCCGTTTGTCTTGGTGATAAAATCTAAACCTACCATTCCTTAGCATAGGAATGCAAACCACTCCAGTCTGAATTCTTAATTCCACCTTCATATTTTCTACTTAAGCCATAGTCAACTTCTCCCTTTTCCAGCCAAGTGCCATTTGATTTCTCCTCCCTAACATTTAAAAACAAAGTTTTATTTTACACCAGTCTCCTCTGCACACTATCCCTCACATTATGTTTGTCTGGTATATTATTTAGGGCATGCTAGGTTACACTCTAAGAACAAACAGTCCCAAATTAGAGTGGCTTAAAACACCGAAGGTTTAAATTTTGTTTGCACAAATTATGCTGCTGACTCAGAAAACTTCCCAGTGTAGCCAATCTGCCTGTGATGATGGAGCCTTTACATCAAAAGGGGGAGAAAAGCGTGGAGAGTTGAGTCCTAGCATTTGTATACTTGTATCAGGAAAAAAAAAAAAAAAGCAAAAGGTGTAGTTATTTCACTCAAAATTCACCGGCCAAAAGACAGAAAAGTTTCATCCTTCTATATGCCAGAAAAGAAGCCAATCAAATTACCAGATGCTGTAATATCCACTTCTAAATAACTCCTAATGGTCCTACCACCTTTAATCTGAAATGTCAGTTTTTGGAAGTCTTTCTTATCTACAACTCATTCACATTCCAGTTTTGATATCCCTCTTCTACATATATATTCTTTTCTTGGAGCATACGTTAGATCTCTCACATCAACAATGATGCCGTTGTGCTAGTCTGTGTTTAATTATATATTTCTCTCTGCTATAAGGAAAATTGCAGAAGGTCATTTTTGCAACAGACTGACAAGGTGTGATGGGCAAATGGTATGCTATTTATTAGTATTTCTTGAACATACAAATAAAAGAATGAATGAATTACACATAAAGCAAAAACGATCAACAGATTTTTAGAGAAAATTTAATATATTATCTATATTATCTTCATGGTACCGTGTCTAAAATGAAAAGTTTAAAATACCTTACATTTTACAAAACTATTATGCAACAAATTCTTAAAGATAAATAAAGTATCACCCAACAGAGTACAGGAATAATAATAGGCTAAAACCTATTGATTAAGTTGGAAAATTTAAAGAAAAATATGAAATAAATAAAAAATGATGGTGTTGATCTGATTTTTGGATACTTAGTATGTCGTTTGCAACTATTTTAAATCTAAAATTCTTAAAGATCCTGCATTTACCTGATGTTTTTTAACTTCACAGTTTTGAATTTCTGGCATCTCTATCAAGCAAATTGTAAATCGAAAAAGATAGAAAAATTCCATAAAATGCATTCCAAGAAAACATGTAACACCATGAATGCTGGCTGGTAAATGTGACTTTAGTGTTCTCTTCCATTACCATTACTACCTCAACATTATGTTTGACCTGCTTATTTCAGATTCACCCTACTCATGTTATCAAAATATATAAAAAAGACAAGATAAATTGGAAACATCATGTATCATGCTTGGAAATCTCTTTTGTATATTCACATTCTTATAATATTCATCATGAAGTTTTTATTCATGTTTAAATATGTAAAAACCTGTTCATTCTCTTAGTTGAAGGACATAATTTGCACTAATGCTTATATAATTGAGGCATAGAGTTCTAACATAGTAAGCATAGAAATTCATATGAACCAAGAGAACTATCTGAATTCTTGATAGTAAATAATATTACTGTCAGTGGCAAAAAACACAATTACTTTTGCACCAATAGTTTGCAGAAACATTTATGACACAAATAAGAGAGAATTGCAAAGATAGTACTGCCAAACTACCTTTTACATCTATTCATATATTTATTTATTTGACATAGAAAATAAAAATCTGATATCAATATATAAATTTTGACATATTTTTTAAAGTATACGTGCAGTATATAGACAATGTAGTATATGTTTATCCCTATACAATGAATGTTCTGTATTTAATAAAGTTATATTGTTGAATAAGATTAGTAGAACTTTTCAAAACATAGTAAGTAAAATATTCATATAAAAGTCTATTTGAGGTATAATATGTTGGCTCATGCCTGTAATCCCAACACTTGGGGATGCTGAGGCAGGAGGATCTCTTGAGGCCGGAAGTTTGAGATCAGATTTGGCAACATAACAAAATCCTATCTTGACAAAAATACAGAAGGTAGCTGGGCATGGTGGTGGGCGCCTGTGGTCTCAGCAGCTTGGGAAGCTGAGGCGAGACTATAACTTTAACCCAGGAGTTCAAGGTATAGTGAGCAATGATTCTGCCACTGCACCCTAGACTGGGTGACAGAGCGAGGTCTTGTCTCAAAAAGACAAAAGTGCGTTTGAAATATGTTTCAAATTTTATAAAAAAATTTACTCATGATTAATAATGATAATTAAATAACTAATATTTGTTAAAATAATTTAAATCAGCCACTTAGCTAAGTGATTATGCTATTTCACTTAAAAAGAATAAAATGCAAAATAAAATTAAATGAAAAAAGACATTTAACATTTAGTGTTTTATACAGAAAAAATTACTTAAATCCTATTATGAATGAGTCATAGCATTTAATTCTTAAAATTTCTATATAATGTCTATTTTTCAAAACTGCACCAATAAATTATTACTAGTTCTACAATAAAAAGAATAAATACCATGAACACTTAGTTTTTCTAAAGAAGTTCTTTAAAATTATCAAAACATTAACATTAAAGGCTATGTTTTTAAAAAGTGAAATTAGCAAAATCCATCAATTAAGAGTAAAATAGAACTCACAGTAATCAGTAGTCATATTAACAAAAAGAAATCTTTAATTCTAGATTATTCACAAACAAGGTAAATTTTAACTTCCTAGTAACAAAATATTTCTTCTTTCAGGAAAATGCACTTAATATATAGAACTGTAAAATATGTTTTTCTTTGTACTGTCTTTCATCTGCGTAATCATGGAGCCATTTGCCATATGTATACGCTATGTAGGATAATTAAGTCAGTTATTAGAAAACAGTTAAGTTTTATAGTATTACAGTTACATATGGATTTAAAATCATTTTAACTTCTTTAGTAGATACTGTGAAGTATGAAAACTAAGAGTCCAAATATTAGAAAAGATTCGGACTCAGTCTTTTCCTGGGTCTGGAAAGGATTATGAGTGTCAGCATCCTTTTCCCTGGGGACCCTTGGAAATGTGCCAGGCAAGAACATGCTTTTACACAGAATATTTATTTAATCTTGTTCACCTTCATAAATACAGCCATTATATATTTGTTTATTTTTTAACAGAAGAAAATAGTGCTATAGAGGGGAAGTCCAAAGGAAAGTCTAATTCCAAATTGATAATCATAATCTTTTCTTTTTTCTTTTTTTTCTTTATTTCTTTTTTTGGAGACAGAGTCTTGCTCTGTTGCCCAGGCTGGAGAGCAGTGGCATGCTCTCTGCTCACTGCAACCTCCATATCCCAGGTTTGAGAGATTCTCCTGCCTCTGCCTCCTGAGTAGCTAGGATTACAGACGTGTGCCATCACACCCGGATAATTTTTTTGTAGTTTTAGTAGAGATGGGGTTTTGCCATGTTGGCCAGGCTAGTCTGGAACTTGGCCGCAAGAGGTCTGCCTGTCTCACCTTCCCAAAGTGCTGGGATTACAAATGTGAGCCACTGCACCCAGTCAGATAATCATAATCTTATTACTACCCAGATCCTTTTTTCTTCATAAGTTAGTTTAGAAAACACCTATCCCTACTATAATTTGACGGAAAGAGTAGACAAGGAATGTGTGTGCCATGTAGACTCTGTACTTATATTAATACTACCATTTCAAATAGTTTTCAATGTGTATCTTCATCTTCCTAAGTAGTTTTAGGTACATACACATTTTTTCACCTTGTCATGTTTGAAATGTTTGGCCTCGAGACACAGTAACCCTCATTACAGGTAAGTACTGGACACTTGCTGTGATACCCATTTCCCTTAAGCCAACTGCAGTTTATGTGAGAGCAAATTTCTAGAAAAGGAGAAAACAACTAATGCTAATGCAGATGCAGGAGAGCTACATCTAGGAGAAGAATTAGGGCTATGCTTTAAGGCAAACCTGTCAGGCATGAAGAGCAAAGCAGTTGAAGTTCCTAGATTCTCTGGGAGTCCAGAGTAGGTACGGAATGGCAAAAATAGCAAGTGAGGCAAATGGAGACTATAGTCACCCAAGATATCTCTTTTTATCTAGAGAAACTTAGGAACAAGTATACTTAGCCGTATTGGCTGTATTAACTAAATGTTAATACAGTTAATTAGCTGTTAACTAAATGTTTTACCGTAACCTTCAGGTATACATATGTCTTCTAAATTTAGCAGGTTCCAAGCAATTTGCAAAATAAGGTAATCTGAAAATATTTCATAAAAGTAATTACCTGTAAAAATATGCTGTAAAGGCCGGGCGCGGTGGCTCAAGCCTGTAATCCCAGCACTTTGGGAGGCCGAGACGGGCGGATCACGAGGTCAGGAGATCGAGACCATCCTGGCTAACACGGTGAAACCCCATCTCTACTAAAAAATAAAATACAAAAAATTAGCCGGGCGAGGTGGTGGGCGCCTGTAGTCCCAGCTACTCGGGAGGCTGAGGCAGGAGAATGGCGTAAACCCGGGAGGCGGAGCTGGCAGTGAGCTGAGATCCGGCCACTGCACTCCAGCCTGGGCGACAAAAAAAAAAAAAATATGCTGTAAAATGAGTTTAGTGTTATACTTATGTGTTCACATTTGTATTTTTGTTAAATTGAATTAAAACCATTTCTTGACTGAAAACGCTTCATAGTTCTAAATGAAGGAGTATAGAAACATGTTTTAGTTCTTTTGAGAATTTGTTCTTTTTTTAATTCTAAGAAAGATACACAATTGCCTATTAAAAATAACTTTTAATTCAAAAAGAAGGAGAAGAAATGCTCTAATTCGCTGGTAGAGAGTGTATTTAGTTTCAGGTTGCTTAGAAGGTTATAAGAGACTGCAAAAAACATTTCATTACTATCCAATGTGAGACAACTCAAGTCACTATTTCCAGTAAAATTATACATGTTTCATATACCTATACGTATGTGTATGTGAAGACAAAGATGTATATATACACAAACACATTGCTAAAATATGTATGAGTGTTTATATGTTGTATATATAATCATATTTTATATGAAATAATCACTATGTTAAAATTTGAAAGCAAGTTGATGTACTTATTAAAATTATGAAAATAAAAATTTAAAATAAGAAAAGGCTTTGTAATGTTTGTCTTATTGTTTAAATAGGGCAAAAAGCGATAAGTCAATTTAGTGAATAAACATTAAAAAAACTAAAGCTGCATCTACACAGCTTATATATTTACATTTTTTTACATATATGTATGCACAGTTTCACAAAGGATGGTGACTTCAGCAGAAGTTTTATCAGAAAATGAAATGTCATAAAAGAAAGATAAAAAGATACCCATTTCCCAAAATAAAAAATGAAAATATGTCCTTTATGTTTTCAACATAAAAAATAAGCCTCAGTTTCTCACATCAAAACCTATAAATGCTGTAGTACATTGAAGCTGCTTGGGAATCTGTAAAAAAATAAAATAAAATAAAACAGATTACAGCTATTTTTAATGAATGAGTTGCCAGACAGTCATGACACTTGATGGTGCTTACGAGGAAGAGATTTTCTTTACTATTTAAGAATAAAAAAGGAAGGCAGGCAGGCTTAGTGGCTTTGTAGGGTTGATAGTTTGTTTCAAATCTGCTCCACAAAATGTTGGCTTCGAAGATGATTTGTTTTTTAAATCAGTCTCAGACTGAGATTTCGGAATTCTTATTTTTAGTACTATTTTTGCACAATCAAATAATTGCATAATAAAATTTGTAAAGAAACAAAGAAAAATTCCATTTGAAAACCAAAGTCTTAATAAAACAATACAAAACAAATATGATATCTTTGTTTAAAACATTATATAGTATTAGCAGTATAAAGAATAAATGAAGTCAAATATTCAAAACTTTCTCTCGATCTACTGGATTTTAAATTTAAAACAGATATTTGCAATGCACAATGGTAGGATCTCGGAGTTATAAGAAACCTATCTTTGTCAGAGTTCTTTTTATACTCTTTGGGAAAATAAAGTATCAGAATAAAGCAATTAACTGTGGACAACAAGACTTAAAACGATCATGGCTAAAAACATAATTGACAAGGAAATATGACTGTTTATGTGGCATACAACTATTTAACATAATTAGCCATAATTATGACTTAGAACCTATATCAAGACATATTAGAATTTTAGGAATTTCATATAATTCTGGAACACATATGAATAATATTCATGCAATTATACTGCAAATGAACTTTAAACATCATTTCTTATTTGATAATACTTCCTATATAATTTAGCATATCAAATAAGCCTGTTCATTATTTCTTTTTCAGATATTTCAAGGACTTGGGACATCCCAAAGTTAGTTTCAGATTAAAAAGTCTAAATATAGAATTTGAAATTTGATTTTAAGAAGTCTCTCAAATATGTCAAGAGTTTAAAACACTTGTGTTAGCAGCAGCAAATCCACACGGGTCTGCAGCAACTCAATTCTTGGCTCCTCAAAGGAAATAATTTGCCCAAGGAGCATAAGGCCGAGTGAGAGAGATCAAGGCAAGTCTTTGAGCAGGAGTGAAAGTTTACTAAAAAGTATTAGGGCAGGAATGAAGGGAAGTAAAGTATACTTGGAAAAGGGCCGAGCGGGCAACTTGAGAGTTCCAAGTGTGTTATTTGACTTTTTACTTGTGTTTTCATGTATTGCCGTGATACTGGGATTTCCTAGTTTCTTCTTCCCCGATTCTTCCCTTGGAGTGGGCTTTTTGAATGCGCTGCGATCTGCCTGCACTTGGGAGGGCCCACGTGCACAGTGTGTTCGTGTAAGTTGCAGATACGCTCAAATGCATGCTCATTTGAGGTGATTTTCCCTCACCAGTCGCGTGTTCCTAGAGGAAGGTGATAAAGGAAAACTTCAGCCTAATTAAATTTAAAGGAGTTTAATTGAAAAAAGAACGATTCACCAATCAGGATATCTTCCGAGCCAGAGTAGGCTCAGAGACTGCAGCACTGCCATGTGGTAGAAGAAAATATATGGGCAGAAAAAGGAAAGTGACATATAAAAAACAGAAGTGAGGTACAGAAATATCTAGACTGGTTACAGCTCGGTGTTTGCCTTATTTGAACACAGTTCAAACAGTTGACTGCATACAATTGGCCTAAAGTTGGTGATTGGCACATATGTAGGCACAGTCTGTTTACGCTTCCACTCGTTATAGTTCACAACGTGCATAAAAACATTTAGGTCAAACTTAAAATATGTAAGGAGACAGCTTTGGACTGAGCTTAATTTAACAATGGTCATATACCAGTTAAACTCCACCATTTTGCCTCGTAGTGCTCGTGCTTCAGCCTGCTCACCCAACTCCTGAGATCTTATCAAGAAGCAGCTGATCGGCCGGGCGCGGTGGCTCAAGCCTGTAATCCCAGCACTTTGGGAGGCCGAGACGGGCGGATCACGAGGTCAGGAGATCGAGACCATCCTGGCTAACATGGTGAAACCCCGTCTCTACTAAAAAATACAAAAAACTAGCCGGGCGAGGTGGCGGGGGCCTGTAGTCCCAGCTACTCGGGAGGCTGAGGCAGGAGAATGGCATAAACCCGGGAGGCGGAGCTTGCAGTGAGCTGAGATCTGGCGACTGCACTCCAGCCCAGGCAACAGAGCGAGACTTCATCTCAAAAAAAAAAAAAAAAAAAAAGAAGCAGCTGATCACCAGCTTCACGTGTTTTCCATCGGACAACTGCTGTACCCTGGTGCCAACTGTAACCAATTATTATTTTACAGCAACAGTTTAACACCCTCCTGACCATCACCCAGTGATCACCTGACATTCCTGATGGAGGGACATTTGTTGCTGTCTCATGTCTACCTAGCTTGAACACTTGGTCAAAATGGGATCACAGGTCACTGCA
This sequence comes from Colobus angolensis palliatus, assembly GCF_000951035.1. Lineage (NCBI taxonomy): Eukaryota > Metazoa > Chordata > Mammalia > Primates > Cercopithecidae > Colobus > Colobus angolensis. Next base: position 902,181 of record NW_012121043.1, read on the forward strand.
AAATAATAGTCATTCATCTAGCAGAAGTGAGAATTAAAATATTTTAAAAAGCAAAAACCTTTCTGTTTAATATGGTCTGGCTGTGTCCCCACCCACATCTCATCTTGAATTGTAACTTCCGTAATTCCCATATGTCCTGGGGGCAGGTCTTTCTTGTACTGTTCATGTGAGAGTGAATACATCTCACAAAACCTGATGTCTTCAAAAAGAGAAGTTCCCCAGCACAAGCTCTCTCTCTCTCTGCCTTCCTAGCTTGCTTTTGATTCTACAGGCTACAGGTTCATGTAAGTTAAGATATGACTTTCTCCTTCTTGCCTTCTGCCATGATTGTGAGGCTTCCTCAGCCATGTGGAACTGCAAGTCCATTAAACCTCTTTTTCCCCAGTCTAGGGTATGTCTTTATCAGCAGCGTGAAAACAGACTAGCACAATAAATTAGTACAAGTAGAGTGGGGCACTGCTAAAAAGATACCCATGGAAGCGACTTTGGAACTCGGTAACCAGTAGTGTTTGGAACAGTTTGGAGGGCTCAGAAAAAGAGAGGAAAATGTAGGAATGTTTGCAATACCCTAGAGACTTTTTTAATGGCTTTGAGCAAAGTTCTGATAATGATATGGACAATGAAATCCAGGCTGAGGTGGCCTTAGATGAAGATGTGGAAATTGTTGGGAACTGCAGCAAAGGTGATTCTTGCTATGTTGTAGCAAACAGATTGACAGCATTTTTCCACTGCTCTAGATATTTGTGGAAATTTGAACTTAAGAGAGTGACTTAGTGTATCTGACAGAAGAAATTTCTAAGCAGCAAAGCATTCAAGAGATGACTTGGATGCTGTTAAAGGCATTCAGTTTTAAAAGGAAAATAGAGCATAACAGTTTGAGAAATTTGCAGCCTGACAATGTGATAGAAAAGAAAATCCCATTTTCTGAGGAGAAATTCAAGCTGGCTGCAGAAATTTGCATAAGTAATGAGAAGGTGAATGCTAATTGGAACACCCACACAGAGTCCCTTACTGGGGAAATGCCTAGTGGAGCTGTAAGAAGAGGGCCACCATCCTCCAGACCCCAGAATGGTAAATCTACCAATGGTTTGCAATGTACAGCTGGAAGAGACACAGACTCACAGACTCTCAATTCCAGCCAGTGAAAGCAGCCAGGGGTGGAGCTTCCCAAGGCCATGGGAGCCTGCCTCTTGCATTAGCATGATGTAAACGTGGAGTCAAAGAAGATGATTATTCTGGAGCTTTAGGATTTGACTGCCCTGCTGAATTTTGAAGTTACATGGGGCCTGTAGCCCCTTTGTTTTGGCCAATTTCTCCCACTTGGAACAGCTGTATTTATCCAATACTTGTACCCCCTTGTATCTAGGAAACAACTAGCTTGCTTTTGATTCTACAGGCTCAAAGGTGGAAGGGACTTGACTTGTCTCAGGTGAGACTTTGGTCTGTGGACTTTCGAGTTAACGATGAGATGAATTAAGATTTGGGGGACTGCTGGGAAGGCATGATTGGTTTTGAAATGTGAGCACATGAGATTTTGGAGGGGCCGGGGTGGAATTATATGGTTTACTGTGTCCCCACCCAAATCTCATCTTGAGTTGCAACTCCCACAATCCCCATGTGTCTTGGGAGGGACCCATTGGGAGGTAATTGAATCATGGGGTGGGTCACTTTGTTCTGTTCTCATGATAGTGATTAATTATCATGAGATCTGATAGATTTAAAAAGAGGAGTTCCCCAGCACAAGCTCTCTCTCCTTGCCTGCTGCCATTCACACAATAAGTGACTTGCTCCTCTCTCCTTTCCACAATGTTTGTGAGGCTTGCCTAGCCATGTGGAGCTATAAGTCCATTAAACTTCTTTTTCTCCCCAGTCTTGAGTATGTCTTTATCAGCAGCATGAAAGTGGACTAATACATTCTTTCATACAGAGGAGAGTCAGTTTTCAAATAATTAAAAGATCTTAAAAAGACAGCATAAGGCACACTATTTTTTCTCTCTCTCCTCTCTCTTTTTTAGTTTACTCAAAAAATGAACAATAATTTCTTACTCTTTATTATCAGTATTACACAGAGATCTTATGCAAAAGAGAGAAACAAATATTACTTTTGTGTCAGTATACTATCAATTCTAATGTTAATTTTGATAAAATCTAATAATTCCAACTTCAGTCAAATTTGGACACATAAGATATACATAGATTTTTGATAACCTCTAATAATTTTTTATTCTCATTTTACTCCAACTCTTGAATAATCATTTAGTTTAATCTGTATCATTTTTTCTTCATTTATTTTGAAACATCCTTTAAATTATTTTTATCTAGACAAAACTATGTATTTTTTCAACACAATCATGTTCTTGTACCTTATAACATCATACTTTTCTCGTACACACTATAAAAATTATCTCTTTTATATCTGATAGTTTTAACTATATATATTAGTTATAATTTTTATTGCTAGTAATCCTAATTTCTAGTCAAAAACCTAGGGAGTAAGCAATTTTCAATGCTATGTACCAAAACATTGTATGAATTCATATGTAATAATTTCTAGAAACACAAGCTTTTTAATAGAATAATTTATGAATATGGAACAGGATATGTTTACTAACAAACCCAAATATCTTTTGTTTCTGTGAAATAAAAAGCCAAAAGCATATCAGCTGAAATTTATATTTAATAATTAATGTTTTAACATTATATCTTATTTGGCTATTATCTAGATTTTTTTAATGAATAGCCATTTGACTTAGACATAGTGACCAAAGTGATTTGGACTAAAGTTACATAAACTTAAAAGGCATTTGGGCTTATTTGTTTAATTCATAAGTGCTCATTATTTTAATTTAATTTAGTACCATGAAGACAATATAAAAAATCAACATGCAAATGTGTACATAAAAGGACAACCGATATAAATAAACAATTAATAGTTTTGATTTTAAAATTTTAGCCATGAAACAAATAAAATTCACTAGCTTAAAAGGACAATTAAATTCAAATTATGTCTCTGTAAATGAAACAAGTAAGAGTTTATCTGTCTTACATGGCTAAAACCATTTGTCAAGTTCAATTTATATCTTAAAAGTACAGAGAAAAAATGCAACTTTTTTTTTCCTTAATAGATAGTTAAGGGTGCGTCACTTAGATGAGAAATAGAGGAAGATTAAAAATGGATGACAAGGTAACATAAAATCATAGTAATTTATTGCAGGATTATACACATGAGCCTCAGAAAAACAATTTCAGAAGCCCTTTCAAAATAACTGACTAAATGTCAAAAGGTTATATTTTGGAGATCAATTTTGTTTCATAATTTGCTTTTGAATTTAGTTTCTATTATACTTATTAACTGGGTTACTGAGCGAAGGGTGAACTCACAAATGAATTGAGCATTTGCAGGTCACAAAGCCTAGCATCTATACATATAAAAGGCAGACACAGCTGGAAAGTGGAGCACCTAGAACTTGAGAAATAAATAATCACATTTGTGTACTAAATCCCAGGTCTCTCAGAACCAAGGTGAAAGCCCAAGATGGAAATGCTATGAGACTACCGAGTTGCACAATGCCCTCACAGTGCACCTCACTGTCGGGATATCCCCTTGGCTGGTGGGAGATCCAATACCAACCTGCTCACTCTGTTACCAGCCTGTCCCACATGGGAGTTGAACCTTTTGGTGGTGAGTTCTCCCACAGCCTCCGAGTGTCCAAATTGTACCCAGTGTCAGCTCATGGTCTGAGCTCCGAGATTCCCCTTACCAACCTAGAAAACAACTTTTCTGTTACCAATTTGCCATTTACTGTTATTTTTTGTTTGACTAAGTCAGAAATCTTAGGCTTTTCTTATCTTGATGTACGAAGAAATGAGTAGCCCCCTGAAATGATAACTCTTCAATGAAACTTTTGTCACTTTTAAAATTGCAGCCAGTAACTCATTAGTTATCACATGCCCAAAAGTTAATTAAGTGTTCTCTCACAATGTGAAGTTACTCTTGGTACCCCAAATGTTAAAGAGATCAGGGTACTCAATGCAAAAGGAAAGCAGAGTTTCAGACTTAAGAGGAACTTGTCCACAACTGTTGGTATTCCATGAGGAAGACAGATGATCCCAAAAAAGGGGAATTAGTTATGCCTTTTCAATGTTCTTCGAGGAGTCCCATGGCCACTAAAAGTCTCCTTCAGACCTGTTTATATGACAGCTAGAACTCTTCTGTTTCCTCTTACATTGAAAGGGTGCATATAAAAGGAACTGGATAAAGGATCAACGGTGGTAAATGAAGGAGGAGAAAGAACGAGTTTCAGAGGATCTAGTTTCGGGAGATGTTAAGTTTTCTTAAAAAGGCCAGTCAAGATCTTGAGGAAAAGAGATTCTGTAGACTGAGAAATTTCTATAGAAAAAAGCAAAATCCAACAGAGAAAAATAGAGACATCTTAAATATACATGTACACATATATAGCTTGAATATGAGTTACGAATTAAGCCAACTTTTGATTATCGTGTTCTTTGAATAAATTATTTTTGCTTTAGCCAAGGGAGCAGTGATGGTAGGAGCACCACTCTGCCAGCTGCTGCCTTGGAAGGGCCCACTGTGCTTGCTCCCAGATCCCAGCAGCAGCAGGAAGCATATCTGTCCATCCCAGTAGAGAAAGCAAGATAAATGAAAAAAAAAAAAAAAGGAAAAGAAAAAAATTTCTAGCATGCTCTAAATATAAACCTAAATTTTAACCAAAGGCATATCTTTAAATGCCTGAAAACCAAAACAAAAAAGCATGCATAAGAACAAAACCAAGAAGCCATTGATTACTTTAATGAAAGCCTCAAAAAATAAAGCAAAAAGCTGCAACCCTTTCAAGATCCAAAAACTCCCAATGACAGCTTAAAGAAAGGAAAGTTTCATGAGATGCAAATGGAGTGGAGCCCACATCTCTGTATGGCTGTATTCTGTATGCTCCTCACCTCTCAACTAGCCATTTGCACACAAAAGCCCAACAATAACCTGTGTTGGCCCCAAATTCTAGACACTAGATCATAGGCTGAAGTGCTTTTTTTGGTAAATCCCATAGCAGGCAGTTTGAGTGCTCAAAGGATTTGAATTTCATTTTAAATAATGCTTTTAACTTCTTGCTGAGGGAGTTTCTAATTTTATGTTACTTTCATGTCCTTTATAGGTATCAATTAGATAGCTGTTTAAGACAGGGGCACTCTAAATACTTTTTTTTTCTTTTTAACATAACCAATTTATGTATTTTAAAAGCAATTCCAGCCAATAAGCCTTTTTTTTGTTTTCAATGGAAAGTCCCAGAGGTAACTTCCTAGGTTTAGAATACATGACATTTTAAAAATGAGTGCAGAAGATGCATCCACCATGATAAAAGCACACCAGAATCAGTAAGCCTAAGACCTAGTCCTTACAAATGCTGTCATCCATTCATTTGAATTTAGAAAGGAAAAAAAAAAAGAAAAAAGAATCCTAACAACCGGTCCTCCAAAATTAAAAAAAAAAAACCAAGAAACCCGGGAAATTTTTTTTAAAAAAAAACCTAAATAGGGTTTCCTTGACTGTGGCTTCCTAAAGATCAGAGAGATTTTGAGTTTTCCTGCTCACAACACAAAATTTATAGAGGCCAAGGGAAAGCTTTACTCTAAAGGTTCCCTGAAAATAAGCTGATAATAAACAAATTAATACCAGTAAAGACATACAGATTTATTCAATACTCATAGCACAGGGGAATCACAGAAGAATGGTTAGCTAATAATCCAGTGAAGTGTAGATCCCTATATACCCTTTTTTTTACAGGGGAAGGGGAGATGAGGGTTGGAGGAGTCAATGATTTTCAGTAGAAATGAATGAACCCAAAGAATAATGACTTGGAATAAATTTTATCTAAGCTCTGGAAGAGGTGATGAAAAGATAAAGGGCAGACATTTACTGTGAATAACGATGGTGTTATTATGCAGATAAAGTCCCCCAGGTAATCTCTTGGGGCTGCTCTCAGAAGAATGAATAAAATGTCTATCTGGGTATACTGAGAACTCCCAGTCTCTTCTCTTTTTCAGTGGCTAATCTTTACTGATTATTTGATGAAACTCATAAGAAAGAGGTCTTAAGACAATTGCATTTCTTTTGGAAAGAAGTTTTCTTAGATAAGGAAATTCCAGAGAAAATCCCTACTGGTGTTTTGGGTAACACTATCAGGGAGACAGGGAAATCTGGATAGATCAGAGAGAGACCTTGAGGCTGCATCTTTAGTAGAATATGTCAAAGCATCCTATTTTAGCATATTGTTTCCTGAATCCTAACAATAAGAAAGATTTTGGTGAGTGTTAGAACCTGGTGACAGTGGTTCCCGCTTTAGCAAATAGATACAAAAGCAAAAATAAATGTACGCTGATGTCCCTGATAAAGTTTTCATAAAGCATAATATGGAAATTTTTTAATGATTCAGAAGATAACATCAAATTTTCTAAAGTTTTCTTAAACTTTCTCTTTGTAATCCCCCAAAAAGTTACTATTCTAGATCATGTGAGGAAAATATTGAAAGACATTTATATAAATCAGAACAGCAGAGCTATAATTTATTGACTGTTGTAAAAAGAAATAAATGTATTAGCAAATTTTTAGATGACTGATTTCAAAATAATCCTGAGTTTTAAGATAATAAGAAACGATTGACTAATGTAATTACTAAAATATTTTATTAATTAAAAATATAGCCAATAGTAGCTTTTATTTACTCTAAAGTGTACAACCTTGATAAGAAAAAGACATCATATTAAAATTATTGAGAAAAAAAGATAAAATAAATTTTCATCATCAAACTTTAATCCAAATCAAACTAATAATCTTTGTATTATTTTATCCAGGTATTTAAAATCTATTTGCAACTTCCAAAAAGCAGACCTCAGGAAATAGAACCTAAGAACCATGACCCAGTTCTCTGACATCTTTCTTTGTAAAATTCTCAGACATTAAGAAAGAAAGAGGGTCTTTAGAATGGTAGAACTTTCTCTTGATGTTATAGCTCTTGCCTTGCACTTCCTTGCATAGTACACACCTTTTAAAAGTAGTTAAATATTTAATAATTTGATTGTAGCAGCAAATTATTTGGTTAATTTGACATATATGTTGCTTTCTTCTCATCACTTTCTCTACCAGTGGTCCACTCTATGTGTCTTTCTACATATCAAAAAACAAACTTTATTAATCCAGGCATTAAATACAGGCATCATTTCATTCTACACCACCAAATATAGAATCACCTGTTCTGATGTGCATCTGTTATTGTGAACCATTTTATTAAGCTCCAGAAATAAGTAAATACTCAAAATATTGCCTTAGCATCATAAAAACATGAAACAAAACAAAAAACAAGAAAAAATAAATAGACTTCATGTTTTAGCTCAGAAGTGAAGACAGATGGAAGAAAATAATTGTCATTTATACAGGGAAAAGAAAGTAAAAGGGTACAAATTAATAACTGCTTATAGTCTAGGCATGGTGGCTCATGCCTATTAAGCCCAGCACTTTGGGAGGCTGGCCAGGAGGATTGATTGAGACCAGAAGTTCAAGACAAGCCTAGCCAACATAGTGAGACCCTGTCTCTACAAAAATACAAAAAAATGAAAAAAATCATCCTGACATGGTGGCACACACCTGTAGTCTTAGATACTTGGGAGGCTGAGGTGAGAGGAACCCCTAAACCCTGGAGGTGGAGGCTGCAGTGAGCTATGAGTACATAGCAAGATACTGTCTCTAAGAATATAAAAATAATAACAATTCCTAAATTCATTAGAAAATTCAGGTTCAAAGAAAAGCATAATACTGAAATATGGAGACATAGAATCTTAGCATTTACTTAACTAAAGCAAAGTCACCAGACAAGATACAACCTGAGAGAACATTAGACCATGTCACAGATTGAAAGTTTTTTCCACCCTAAATTCAAATGCTGAAATATAATTATCAATATGATGGTATTTGGAGGTGGGTCTTTGAGAGGTTAGGTCATGAGAATGTGGTCCTCATGAATGACATTAGTGCTCTTTGTGTCACATGTGTCCATGTGAAGAGACCACAAAACAGGCTTTGTGTGAGCAACAGGCTGTTTATTTCACATGGGTGCAGGCAGGCTGAGTCCGAAAAGAGAGTCAGTGAAGGGAGATAGGGGTGGGACCATTTTATAGGATTTGGGTAGGTAGTGGAACATTACAGTCAAAGGGGGTTGTTCTCTTGCAGGCAGTGGCGGGGGTAACAAGGTGCTCATAGGGGAGGTTCTGAGCCAGGAGAACAGATTTCACAAGGTTAATTGTTCAGTTAAGGTGGGACAGGAACAAATCACAATGGTGGAATGTCATCAGTTAAGGCAGGAACCGGCCATTTCCATTCTTTTGTGATTCTTCACTTGCATCAGGACATCTGGATGTATACGTGCAAGTCACAGGGGATATGATGGCTTAGCTTGGACTCAGAGGCCTGACATTCCTGTCTTCTTATATTAATAAGAAAAATAACATAAAATAGTGTTGAAGTGTTGGGACAGTGAAAATTTTGGGGAGGTGGTATGGAGAGATAATGGGCAATATTTCTCAGGGCTGCTTTGAATGGGATTAGGTGCAGTGTGGGAAGCTAGGGTGGGAGAGCTTATGCTGAATGAAAATTTTGTGGTAAGAGGTGATATTGTGGGGTTGTTAGAAGAAACACTTGTTGTAACAATGATTAGTGATGGCCTGGATGTGGTTTTGTATGAATTGAAAAACTAAACAGAAGACCCAAGGTCTGAATAAGAGAAAGAGAAAAACAGGTATTAAATGACTAAGAATTGGGAGGACCCAGGACATCCAATTAGAGAGTGCCCAAGGAGGTTCAGTATAGCCCTGCCAGCGAAGATTATTAATTTACTTTAAGAGGGAGTTAAGAGTGGCAGTTTGGGGATAGCACCAGGAGATACCAGCGGTGATGGCTTGGAGAAACAGTGTAAACCGGCAGTGGAAACAAGAGCAGGGCATTTATGAGTAGTTGAGAACAGTGAATAGGAGTATGACTAGACAGAAGATAGTAGGGATGACTAGCTTTTGGGGGTCAGTCCAAGTTGGTCTGGTGTCTGGAATAAGACTGGGGCCTAATAAAAAGGAGAGTCCATACAGGAGCTCAAATGGGCTGTACGCTGTAGCATTCTGAGGACAGGCCCAAATTCTGAGAAGGGCAAGGGGTAAAAGTATTGTCCAGTACTTTTTAAGTTGGTGGCTGAGCTTGGTGAGGTGTGTTTTTAAAAAACCATTAGTCCATTTTACCTTTTCTGAAGACTGAGGACAGTAAGGGGTATAAAGGTTCCACTAAATATCAAGAGCCTGAGAAACTGCTTGGTGATTTGACTAGTAAAGGCCAGTCCATTAGCAAATTGTATAAAGCTAGGAAGGACAAGCCAAGGAATTATACCTGACAGAAGGGAAGAAATGGCTGTGGTGGCCTTCTCAGACCCTGTGAGAGAGGCCTCTACCCGCTCAGTGAAAGTGTCTACCCAGAACAAGAGGTATTTTAGTTTCCTGACTCAGGGCATGTGAGTCAAATCAATTTGCCAGTCCTGGGCAGGGGCAAATCCCCAAGTTTGATGTGTAGGGAAGCAAAGGGGCCTGAACAATCCCTAAGGGGTAATAGAATCACAGGTGGAACACTGAGAAGTGATTTCCTTGAGGATAGATTTCCACAATGGAAAGGAAATGAGAGGTTCTAAGAGGTGGGCTAGAGGCTTGTAACCTACCTGGAAGAGGTTATGAAATGACAACAGAATAGAAGGGGCCTGTAAGACTGGAAGGAGGTATCTTCCTTGGTCTAAGAACAATTAGCCTTGTGTGGGAAGAGATTGATAGGTGGAAGTTTCAGTGGGGGAGTAGATGGGAATGACTGATGAGAAGGAGGAAACCTGGCCAAGAGGGACAGACATTGGAAAGCTAGCTGCTTCTTTGACTACCTTATCAGCACAAGTGTTGTTCTGAGCCTTTTGATGGCTCTTGCAGCAAATGACTCCAGCTTCCTTTGGAGGTAAAGCAGCCTTGAGGAGAGTTTTTATTAAAGAGGCATTAATGATGGAGGACCCTTGTGTAGTGAAGAAACCTCTTTCTGCCCATATAACAGCATGGTGGTGCAGGACGTGGAACACGTATTTAGAGTCAGTATAAATATTGACATGTAGTCCCTCTGCAAGACTGAGAGCTCGAGTTAAGGCAATGAGTTTGGCTTGCTGAGAGGTAGTGGAGGGGGACAGAAAGTATATGCATCAAGTGTGAGGAAGAAAATAGATTTTGGAATTTACGAGAACTGTAGAGAGTGAGTTGAGCACAGTTTGTAATTTTGAGGGCCTCTAAAAGTATTAAAGCAGTGGCAGCCAATGCATGCAGACACGAGGGCTAGGCTAAAACAGTAAGGTCAAGTTGTTTGGATAGAAAGGCTACAGGGTGCAGTGGCACCTCTTGTGTGAGAACTCCAACTGCACAGCCCTGCACTTCATCTGTATGTAATGAAAAGGGAGTGATGAGTTAGGGAGAGCTAGTGTGGGAGCTGTTTTTAAGGAATGGAAAGGGGACTGGGGAAAGGACTTAGGATCTATGGGGTCAGCTAGGTTTATCTGGAACAGAATAATGGGTTGTGGAGGGAGGTATTGAGGATAGGAGAGTATATGGCTTTGGCACCATTGGGTGGATAGGCAAAACAATTTGGTTAATAAGGCACAGATCCTGAACTAACCTGTAAGGCTTGTCTGGTTTTTGGATAGGTAAAATGGGGGAATTGTAAGGAGAGTTTATAGGTTTTAGAAGCCCATGCTGTAACAGGCGAGTGATAACAGGCTTTAATCCTTTTAACGTGTGCTGTGGGATGGGATATTGGCATTGAGTGGGGTGAGGGTGATTAAGTTTTAATATGATAGTAATAGGCATGTGATAGGTTGCCAAGGAGGGAGTAGAGGTAATGCCTGTGGATTAAGGTGGGAGATATAAGGGGAGGATGCAAAGGAGGCTTTGAACTGGGGAAAAGGGTGGCAATGAGGTGTGTCTGCATCCTAGGAATAGTCAGGGAAGCAGATAATTTAGTTAAAATGTCTCGACCTAATAAGGGAACTGGGCAAGTGGGGATAACTAAAAAGGAGTGCAGAAAATAATATTGTCCAAGTTGGCACCAGAGTTGGGGAGTTTTAAGAGATTTAGAAGAATGGCTGTCAATACTCACAACAGTTATGGGGGCAAGGGAAACAGGCCATTGAAAAGAAGGCAATGTGGGGTGGGTAGCCTCCGTATTAATTAAGAAGGGGACTGACTTACGCTCCACTGTAAGAGATATCCAAAGCATCTGTGATGGTCCAGGAGGCTTCTGAGGTGATCAGGCAGTGTCAGTCTTCAGCTGCTAAGCCAAGAAGATCTGGGAAGGAGTCAGTCAGAGCCTTGGGCTGGGGGGACAGTCTGATTTTGAGTGGGGTCCCACACAGATGGCACATGACTTAGAAGGAATCCTGGGCTGTGGGCATTCCTTGGCCCAGTGGCCAGATTACTAGCACTTGAAGCAAGATCCTGGTGGAGGAGGTCCTGAAGGAATGCCTGACCACTGTGGCTTAGGTGTTTTGAAGTTCTTCTGTGCTGGAGATGTGGCTAGGGTTTCTCTCACAGCAGAGGAAGTAATTGAAGCTCTTCTTTATTATTGTACAACTTGAAGGCTAGGTTAAGTCCTATTGTGGAGTTTGAGGGCCAGAATTTAATTTTCGGAACTTTATTTAATATTGGGAGTGGACAGGGTAATAAAATGCATATTGAGAATGAGACAACCCTTCTGGCTCTACAGGGTCTAAGGCTGTAAAGAGTGTAAGGGTTGTTGCCAAATGGGCCATGAACTGAGCTGGGATTTTATATTTGATGAAAAAGAGCCTAAACACTAACAGATTTGAGAGAGGTCAGATAAAGGAAAAAGAGCATTAACCTTGACTATACCTTTAGCTCCAGTCATCTCTTTAAGAGGAAATTGTTGGGCAGGTCAGGGAGGGCTAGTCTTGGAATTAAACTGTTAAGCCAGACTGAGTGTGGTGAGAGGAGGTGATAGAAAGATTATAAGGTGGAGGAGCAGAAGCTGAGGAAGAATTGGAGCCTGATTAAGCCTGGAAGGGAGTGACCTGGGGAGCAGTCTGGGGATGAGGAGAGAGGTCAGATGGGTTGGTAGGAAAGGAAGATTGAAAAGACTCAGTGATGTTTGGGGTTGGGACTGAGGGGACAGGAAGGAGGGAAAGAAGGAGGATTTGGGATGAGTCGCATTGGGAACAGAGACTAGGGAGGGACTGGTGTGTAAAAGAATTCCTGGACATCAGGCACCTCAGACCTTTTGCTCATTTTATGACAAGAATTATCTAGATTTGTAGGATGGAAATATTGAAAGTGCCATTTTCTGGCTATTTGGAACCACTGTCCAGTTAGTATTGGAGTCAAGTGGCATTGTAGAAGAAAATTAGAAATTTAGGTTTTAGGTCAGGTATGAGTTGAAGAGGTTTTAAGTTCTTGAGAACACAGGCTAAGAGAAAAGAAGGAGGAACAGAGGGTGGAAGTTTGCCTATAGTGAAAGAGGCAAACCCAGAGAAAAGAGAAGATAGAGACACGGAGAGAAGGGGTGGGGGGGGCGGTGCTTGTCCCCCAGGAAAGTGGTGCTTGCCACTAAGGGTGAAGGATCAAGGCAGGCATACCCGTGGAGATCAGACACCTCTGAAACATGGGTGAATAATCAAGCAGGCATCCCCGTAGTGATTAAACACCAAGGGAAGACTGTTTTCCAAAGTTCGTGACCCACACCGGAGTTTCAGGTTCACGGATAAAACACGTTTCCTCTGTCTCTACCAGAAAAGGAAAGGAACTGAAATTAAGGCAAGGGAGAGATTGAAAGATGGCACCAAGATTGAAAGGAGAAAGAGGTTGAGGGATAGTGAGATAAGTTGGAGAAGACAGTAAAAAGAAGCTGCTTACTCAATTTAAAATTGGTGAGATGTTTCTTATGTTCCTTGGGCTGGTTGGTCTGAGGACCAGAGGTTGTAGGTCGAACTTTCTCATGGAGCAAAGAGCAGGACAGGGGATTGATCTCCCAAGGGAGGTCCCCCAGTCTGAGTCACAGCACCAAATGTCAGGTTCATCCATGTGAAGAGATCACCAAACAGACTTTGTGTGAGCAATAAAGCTTTTTAATCATCTGGGCGCAGACAGGCAAGTCTAAAAAGAGAGTTAGGGAATGGAGATAGAGGTGGGGCCATTTTATAGGATTTGGGCAGATAGTGGAACATTACAGTCAAAGGGGGTTGTTCTCTTGTGGGCAGAGGTGGGGGTCACAAGGTGCTCAGTGGGGGAGGCTTCTGAGCCAGGAGAATGAATTTCGCAAGGTTAATTGCTCAGTTAAGGTGGGGCAGAAACAAATCACAATGGTGGAAAGTCATCAGTTAAGACAGAAACTGGCCATTTTTACTTATTTTGTGATTCTTCACTTGCTTCATGCCATCTGGATGTATACATGCAGGTCACAGGGGGATATGATGGCTTAGCTTGGGCTCAGAGACCTCTTATCAGAAGATTCCAGAGAGCTAGCTCACTCTCTCTCTCTCTCTGTCATGTGAGGACAGACAGCTGTCTGCAACCAGGAAGCAGACCCTCACCAAACACTGTCCACGAGCTTTTTGATCTTATATTTCCCAGCCTCCAGAACTGAGAAATGAAATTTTGTTTGTTTGTAAGCCACCTAATTCATGGTACTTTGTTATGGTTGCCCCATCTGACAAAGATAGGACAGCAATGTTGACAAACTGCCCAGCTCTCATGAGAACATGAAGCTCCTGAGTGCATGTCATAAAGAAATTTTCAACATATATAGACTTTCTCTAGGAAATCGATGAGGCTTCTGCCAGAATTATTAGGGGGAATGTGAAGAAGGAACCTAATTTAGTGCAAAGTACTGGTAGAGTAAAGCAGCCATTGTGAACTCTTTCCAGAGTATTTGTTTTTCAGAACAAGAGTTAATCTGCAGGATAAAGGACACCAAGGCTTACACCTCACTACGCTGTTGGCAGAGGGGCAGGAAGGATGCTACTGATACATCAGACCTACTTCCCTAAGTAGCAAAATACTTAATCTACACACAGAAGGCCATCACTATTGCAGCATAAAGATCCTTATGTTTATTTGTTGCATATAGTGGAAATAAATAAAGTGGAGGAGAGCTCCATAGTTGGATAAGAGTCAGGAACACTAGCAAAGGTGAAAAGTAATATACAAATATATGGAAGCTTCCAAACATTAAGCTCAATCATAACAGGAGGAAAGTTCTGATCCACATCACCAGGCAAACAATCCTTGAGTAAAAATAATGGCAATGTATAATTATAAGAGAAACCAGAAAATGGTTCTCTGGGAGGAGTCCCAGGCGAAGACCCCAAGTCAAGGAAGGAGAAAAAAATAAGATAGTCTCAGATAAATTTGAAGACACTTGTGTCAATAGGAACAATACATTTTAACTCTGATAAAATTATGTAAAATTGATGTTTCAACAATGGGGGATTTTGCCCTTTAGGGAACATTTGACAATGTCTGAAGACACTTTTGGTCATCACAACTGGATTGTGTTAACGGAATCTAGTTGGTAGCTACAAATGCTAGATATCAAGGATGGTAAACAACTTACAATACACAGTACAGCCCAAAGACAGAGACTTATCTAGTTCTAAGTGTTAATAGTGTGAAAGATGATGTATTAGTTTTTTTTCATACATTTATAAAGAACTGCCTGAGACTGTGTAATTTATTTTTTTATAAAAAGGTTTAACTGACTCACAGTTCAGCATGGCTGGGGAGGCCTTGTAGAATTTACAATCATGGTAGAAGGCAAAGGGAAAGCAGTAAAAAGAAGAACAAGCAGGGGAAATGTCAGACACCTTTAAAACAATCAGATCTCTTGAGAAGTCACTATCACAAGAACAGCATTGGAGAAACTGCCCCCCTGATCAAATTACCTCCACCTGGTCCCACCCTTGAGCTATGGGGGTTATGGAGATTACAATACAAGATGAGATTACTTTGTGGGGAAGAAAGCCAAACTATAACATTGCAGCCCCTGCCCCTCTCAAATCTCATGTCCTCACATTTTAATATGCAATCATGCCTTTCCAACAGCCCCCAATGTCTTACAACATTCCAGCATTAATGCAAAAGTCCAAGTCCAAAGTTATATCTAAGACAAGGCACATCCCTTCTGCCTATGAGCCTATAAAATCCAAAACAAGTTAGTTGTTTCCTAGATACCATGGAGGTACAGGCATTGAGTAAATATACACATAGCAAATGGGAGAAATTGTCCAAAACAAAGGGGCTGCAGGTCCTAGGCAAGTCTGAAATCCAACGGGGCAGTAAAATCTTAAAGCTCCAAAATGATCTCCTTTGAGTCCATGTCTCATATCCAGGACACTCTGATGCAAGAGATGGGTTCTCATGACCTTGAGAAGCTCCACCACTATGGCGTTGCAGGATATAGCCCCCCTCCCAGTGTTTCACAGGCTGGTGTTTAATGTCTGTGACTTTTCTGGGTGTGCAGTACAAGCTGTTGGTTGATCTACCATTGTAGTGTTTGGAGGATGGTGGCCCTCATCTCACAGCTTTACTAGGCAGCGCCCCAGTGGTACATTTCCACATTTCTCTTTCACAGTACCCTAATAGAGTTTCTCTGTGAGGGCTCCACCCTTGCAGCAAACTTCTGCTTGTACATCTAGGAATTTCCATACATCCTTTGAAATCTTGGCAGATGTCCCCAAGCCCCAATTCTTGACTCCTGTGCACCTGCAGGCCCAAAATCATGTGTAAGCCACAAAAGTTTGGGGTTTGCACCATGTGAAGCAAGCCTGAGCTGTATGGTGACCCCTTTTAGCCATTGCTGGAATATAGCACACCAAGTTCTGAGAGTGAAGAAAAGCAGCAAGGCCTTGGATTTAGCCCATAAAACCATTTTTTCCCTTATACTCCTCCAGGCCTCTAATGGGAGGGATTGCCATGAAAACCTCTGACATGCACTGGAAACACTTTCCCCCGTTGGTTTGGCAATTAACATTTGGCCCCTTGTTACTTATGCAAATCTCTGCAGCTAGCTTTCTCCACAGAAAATAGGTTTTTCTTTTCTATCTCATTGTGAGGCTGTAAATTTTCTGAACTTTTATGCTTCACTTCAGTTTTGAACATAAGTTGCAATTCCAAATCATCTCTTTGTGAATGCATACAACTGTATGATTTTAAGAGCACCCAAGTCACCTCTTGAATGTTTTGCTGCTTAGAAATTTCTTCCACCAGATACCCTAAATCATTTGTCTCAAGTTCAAAGTTTTGCAGATCTCTAGGGCAGGGTAAAATGCCACAGGTCTCTTTGCTAAAGCATAGCAAGTGTCACCTTTATTCCAGTTCCCAACAAATTCTTCATCTCTATCTGAGACCACCTCACCCTGGACTTCATTGTCAATATCACTATCAGCATTTTGGTCAAAGCCATCCGACAAGTCTCTAGGGAGTTCCAAACTTTTCCATGTTTTCCTGTCTTCTTCTGACCCCTCCAACCTGTTCCATCCTCTGCCTATAACCAGTTCCAAAGTCAGTTCTACATTTTTGGGTATCTAAAGCAGCACCCCACTCTCTGTGGTACCAGTTTAATGTATTAGCTTGTTTTCATATTGCTGTAAAGAGCTGCAGTAATTTATAAAGGGAGGAAGTTTAATTGACTCACAATTCAACATGACTGGGGGGGGGCACCAGGAAACTTATAATCATGGTGGAAGGCAAAGGGAAAGCAAGACACCTTCTTCATAAGGTGGCAAAAAGGAGAACAATAAGCAGGAGAAATGCCAGAGGTTTACAAAGACATCAGATTTCATGCGAACTCACTCACTATTATGGGAAAAGTATGAGGAAAACCACCCCCATGATCCAATTTTTTCCACCTGGTCCCACCTTTGACATTTGGGGACTATGGGAATTATAGAGATTAAAATTCAAGATGAGATTTGGAGTGGGGACACAGCCAAACCATATCAGATTAGAAACTCTAATTTAACAAAAGCCTAAATAATATACACAATATTCCTGGAACCACTAAGGAAATTTAGCAAGATTGTATGGTGCAAGGACAATATAGAAAAGCCCACTGTGTTTCTAAATACCAGCAATAAGCCATTGTAATCTTAAATGTAAGGAAATTACCAAGTAAAATGAAATCAAAATAAAAATATATAGTTACCAATCTTGGAAAACATATGCAGGATGTGTACATAGACAAATACAAAACACAAGTAAAACAACTCAAAGAAGATACAGATAAAGAATGAAATGACTAATGTGGTGTGATTTCAAAGGGCAATAATTCTTTTCTTCTGGATATTGGCAAGTGCATTCTAAAGTTTATGTAAAAAAAAAATGAATGGAAAAGAACAGTGACACCAGAAATAAACCTACAGAAACTTAATTATTGGACTTTTGACAAAAGAATAAAGGCAATTCAACGTAGAAAGTCTTGTTAACAAATGATATTAAAAAATTGAATGTCAATATACAAAAACAAAAATAAAAACATAAAGTTCAACAATACCTTACACAGTATTATCAAAGTGAACTCAAAATGTACCCTATACTTAAATGTGAGATGTTGAATTCTAAAATTTATAGGAGAAAATTCAAACGGCCTTCGGTTTGACTGTGAGGTTTTAGGCATAATGACAATAATACTACCCATAAAAGAAAAAAAATAAATTGAATGTTATTAAAAATTAATACTTTTGTATTACAATGACACAGTTATGAGAATGAGAAGTCAAAAATGAGGAGAAAATAGTGAAAACTTTCATGTCTGATAAATAATTTATATCGAGGAAAAAGCACTTAAATCTCAATGCTGACCCTACAACAGCTAAAAATAAAGAAAAATAGCCCAGTAAAAAATTAGATTAGACTGGGCATGGTGACTCATGCCTGTAATCCCAGCACTTCGGGAGGCTGAAGCAGGCGGATCACCTGAGGTCAGGATGAGACATGGAGTCTCACCAACATGGAGAATCCCTATCTCTACTAAGAACACAAAATTAGCCAGGCATGGTGGTACATGCCTATAAATAATCCCAACTACTCAGGAGGCTGAGGCAGGAGAATTGCTTGAACCCAGGAGGCAGAGGTTGCGGTCAGCCGAGATTGCACTACTGCACTCCAGCCTGGGCAACAAAAGCAAAACTCCACCTTAAAAAAATATAGAGATTAATTATTTGGACCAACACAACATATAAAGATGGCTAATAAACACTTGAAAATATGTGCAACATTATTTCTCATTAGAACAATGCAAATTAAAACCACAGTGAGTTGACACCATTACTCATCTTTTTTTAATTGGCTAAATTGCAAAACCTGAGAATACAAAATGCTAGGGAGGTTGCAAAGCAACACTAATTTTTACTGGTGGCATTGATAAATGTTGCAGACACTTTGGAAAATAGTTACCAGTTCCTTATAAAGTTAAACACAAACAATACATGGCCCAGAAATAGCATCCTAGGTATGTTCACACTAAATCCCATAACTGAATTATCATATAAGCTTTATTGGCAACTGTGAAGAACTGTAAGCTACCAAGATGTATTTCAACAAGTGAATAGGCAAATCAACTGCAGTACAACTATAAAATGGAAAGCTGTTCAGCTAAAAGAGGATCATGACATTGATTCATGCAACAGCGTGAGTGAAATTTCAGTGCATATTGCCAAATGAATGAAGTTAGACCCCAAACTTCACATATCATAGGATTTCTTACATATTATATATTGAAAAAGAAAGAAAAAGAAACTATAGGAACTGGAAACGTAGTAACTGCCAAGGGTTGAAGAAAGAAAAGTATTTACTGTGAAGAGTAAACACTGGGGAAGCTTTAGGATGATGGAACTATTCTGGATGATACCGAGCTTGTGGAGGAATGATTTTATGCATTTATAAAACCCCTGAGAACTGAACATCACAAACAGTAAACTTTAATGTCTGTAAACTCCAGGAGAGATCAGCTATGATGTTGAGCCATTTGTTTTGGAGTACAAACTGTAATGCAATTTCAATTATAACTTTTATTCTTCTATTTTTCTACAACTGAAATTTTTGAAAAGGTAGTCTAATACTTCACATTGGGAGCAAACTTTCAGGCAAATAGAAAAGTTAGACATGGAAATATGACTTGCTTAAACCAATAAAATGTGAGATGTAGCGGAATGTAGCACTTTTAAGTGAAAGCATTTAAGAATTGCTTCGTGATTTTTGTATCTGTTTCTGCCATTATGATACTGGAATTGAAGGCTGGTAGGAGGGTGTCACAACATCAAACCAGCCTGAAATGATTAACAATGTATTGATGAATGCCTTAAAAAATATTTGGACCTACAGAAGACTGTGAGTATACAAAGAAAAAAAAAGTTATGTTACAAAGTCACTAATAACTCAAGGTTGTTTCTTAATACAGCATAATCCAGTGTACTTTTACTGATATAAACATTTGTATTTAATTTTGTAAATATCCAAGACCTGACATGAATTGGTTCTATTTTCAGCCCTCTATTAAAAACAGCATCTTGAATATTCTTATTAATATATTTCCCAGTATCTTTTCTTATTAATATATTTCCAGCATTTTTAATACCATTTTACATTGATAAACACTTTTATTTAAAATACTTCCAATATAATACTTTCATCAGTATCTAAAATAGTAATAAAAATAATTATGAGGAATATAAAATAGTAAAGATTACAAAATACATACTAAACATAAATATGTTATATTCTCAAACCATTTGGAGATAGATTTACATGTTGCAAATTTTGGTATCTTTTCTTAAATGTAGTTTATAAACAGTTTATAAACAGTTGACCTTTGAAAAATCCGAGTTTGAACTGCACATGTCCATTTATACTTGAGTTTTCTTCTACATGTGCCACTCCTGAGACAGCAAGAGCAGCTCCTCCTCTTCCTCTTTCCCCTCAGTCTGATTAACATGAAGGCAATGATTTACTCCACCTAATGCAGTGGATCCATATCATGATCCACTTTCACTTAACAAATAGTAAATATACTTTATCTTTTTAATGATTTTCTTAACAACGTTTTTGTTCCAGCTTAGTTTAATGTAAGTAAAATTCATATACAAGATACGTGTTCATCTGCTATTTATGTTACTGATAAGGCTTTCAGACAACAATAGGCTATTAATAGTTAACTTTTGGGGGAGTCAAAATTGTATGTGGATTTTTCATTGTGCAGAGAGGGGGTGTCAGTGCCCCTAAATCCCATGTGATTCAAAGGTCAACTGTACATTCAACTTTTAAAAATGGGTTAACTTTTATACATATTATTTTGAAATATAGGGGTATGTGCATGTTTACCAAAACTAGATCATGAGAAATGAGAATTTTCTACACATTTCAACAGAACTTGCTTTTATTCAATATTATACTTCTTGTAAATGTAACAAATCTAAACATCAAATTCCTACTGGCCTTGCTTTTGACAGCTTTTCTTAATTGTCTAGGAAATAAATTATATATGTTAATAAAATAAATATCATTTTTTACTATCATCATATTCTCCCTCTATTTGCCATAGCATTACTGTACAGTCTCCTACTTAAGAGGATTCAACTTACAATTTTTCAACTTTATAATGGTACAAAAGCAATACACATTCTGTAGACACTGTATTTCCATTTATTAATTTTGATCTTTTCAACACTTTATTATAAGATAATGAATGTGTTAGGTTTTTTTTTCCAACTGTAGGCTAATATAAGTGCTCTGAGCACATTTAAGGTGGGAGAGGCTATGTACAGTAGCTTATTATAAAGTAGGTACATTAAATATACAGTAGGAATATTAAATACATTTTCAACCTACAATATTTTTACATTATGATGAATTTATCAGGATACAACCCCACTGTAAAGCAAGCAGCATCTGTACCAAGTTTATCGTTTTTGCAAATAGTCCCAGAAAACAAATTCTTGATGGTCCAATTTTAATAATGCCCTTCCTTGACTACTTCTCTAATATACAACTGAGAATTAATCACTTATGCTTCTATGTTTACAACCAATTAAACAAAGCTAAACCAACTAGAAAGTATTTATGGATTTTTATGACTTCTTAAATATATAACTAAAAAGAAAGCAGGGGGTCTATATACTTTCCAACTTTGCATCCAGGATTTTAATTTTATAGATGTTTAATAAACATCTGGTTTACAAATTAATAACTGCTACTACTTTTACTTAGAATCAAATAAAAAGGAAAGTAACTTTTAAGACATTAGCAAATGTTTGGAAATTGATCTGCTTTGCTAATGCTTTTAGTCTAAATTAATTTTTCAGAAAAATAATGAGCTTAATCGCTATTATAATTGAGAACAATTAAATAAAATATCATGCAAAGAGACTTTTAGCTACAATCCTTACAAGTACATCCGTTTAACTCCTAGCCTTTTGCACTAGTCAGTTTGGGCTGACATAACAAAATACCACTGACCAGTAGACTAAACAACAGATGCAGGTGTGGAAGCTGGAAGTTCAAGTCAGGGTGCAATCGTGATTGGTTTCTTTCTGAGGCCTCGTCTTTTGGCTTGTAGACAGCTACCATCTCACCATGTGATCACATAATATCTTCCTTTTGTTCATACTGGGAGCAATAAAGCAAGCTCTCCAGTGAATTTTTTGTTTGTTTGTTTTAATAAGGGCACTAATTCCATCAAAAGGGCTCCACCTTCAAGACCTTACCTAATTCTAATTACCTTCCCAAAGTCCCATCTGCAAATACCATAAAATTGGAAGTTAAGGCTGCAATATATAAATTTTATGGGTGATATGAATTTTCAGCCCACATGCCTTTTTATAGTTGTACTTTAAATTATATGAGATGAAATATAAATGAAAGAAATTTGTATCTACAGTATTGTTGCTTTCTTGCTTGCTTGTTTTATTGCTTTTTTTTGGACAAAGTTTCACTCTTTCTCCCAGGCTGGAGTGCAGTGGCAGGCTCTTGGTTCACTGCAACCTCTGCTTCCCAGGTTCAAGCCATTCTCCTGCCTCAGCCTCCCAAATAGCTAGAATTATGGGCCATGTCATCATGCCTGGCTAATTTTTTGTATGTTTAGTATATACAGGGTTTCACCACTATGGCCAGGCTTTTCTCAAACTCCTGACCTCAAGTGATCTGCCAGCTTCGGCCTCCCATGTTGCGGGAAGTCAGGGACCCTGAACAGAGAGACCAGCTGAAGTCATGACAGAAGAACATAAATTGTGAAGATTTCATGGACATTTATCAGTTCTCCAAATTAATACTTTTATAATTTCTTACACCTGTCTTTACTGTACTCTCTGAACATAAATTGTGAAGATTTCATGGACATTTATCACTTCCACAATCAATGCTCTTGTGATTTCCTCTGCCTGTCTTTACTTTAATCTCTTAATCCTGTCATCTTCATAAGCTGAGGATGAATGTTGCCTCAGGACCCTGTGATGATTGTGTTAACTGCACAAATTGTTTAAACAATATGAAATCTGGGCACCTTGAAAAAACAACAGGAGCAAGGGAGATAACCATTAGTTCTGGTTGCCTGAGAGCCAGGTGGAAAAGAACCATATTTCTCTTCTTTCAAAGGCAAATAGGGGAAATATCACTGAATTCTTTTTCTCAGCAAGGAACATCCCTGTGAAAGAGAATGCATTCCTAACTGGGGGTCTCTAAAATGGCCGCACTGGGGACGTCTGTCTTTTACTGTTGTAGATAAGGGATGATATAAGCCCTGGTCTCCTGTAGCACTCCCAGGCTTCTTAGGACAAGGAAATTCCTGCCTAATAAATTTTGGTCAGACAGGTTGTATGCTCTCAAACCCCGTCTCCTGATAAGATGTTATCAGTGACAATGTGTGCTGGAAACTTCATTAGCAATTTTAATTTCACCTTGGTCCTGTGGTCTCGCCCTGACTCCATTTGCCTTGTGATATTTTATTACCTTGTGAAGCTTGTGATCTCTGTGACACACACCCTATTTATACACTCCCTCCCCTTTGAAAATCACTAATGAAAATTTGTTGGTTTTGCGGCTTCGGGGGCATCACGGAACCTACTGATACGTGATGTCTCCTCTGGACACCCAACTTTAAAATTTCTCTCTTTTGTACTCTTTCCCTTTATTTCTCAGACCAGCCGACACTTATGGAAACAGAAAATAACCTACATGAAATCACGTTGAATTATTGGGGGCTGGTTTCCCCCAATAATCCCAAAGTGCTCAGATTACAGTCATGAGCCACCTTGCCCAGCCTGTTTCATATTATTTTTTTAAAACTCCTGCCCCAAGTACTGACTTTCACAGTTTACTCTTTTTATTTTCATTAGTCTCTCAATTTTATATATTTAAAATGTGAGTAGGTTTCAAATAAATTATGATATATTCAATATAAATATTTATATTTCATTTTAAAAGTCTGCAATTGCA
Organism: Colobus angolensis palliatus; assembly: GCF_000951035.1. Lineage (NCBI taxonomy): Eukaryota > Metazoa > Chordata > Mammalia > Primates > Cercopithecidae > Colobus > Colobus angolensis. The sequence continues at coordinate 925,743 of NW_012121043.1, forward strand.
TCCCATTGTTTATGAATGGTAAATATGGCTTCAGATATTATTTAGGCAATGTGTCTTCACAGAAATACTGGAGTTAAGAGGCAATTAGAACAGCAAAACTAATGTATTAAGTTTATTTAAAATGTACACATTGCCCAAAGCCACTGGAACAATGTACAGAATGTAAGTTACAATACTTAAACTAAATCTTCCACCAGAGTGGAAAAAAAAAATACCTACAAGATTAGCATATATGGAAATAGTAGACCAAAAATAAAAGTAAAAATCTATCCTGATATAATATTCACTTTATCATAAAAGTGAATTTCAGAGATATTTCATATGCAGAAGATTATTATTAAAAGATGGATGTAGATTTTCAGCAAAAGACATGCAGGTAATCTTAATTTTTATTTATTTTACTTAAATATGGTAAAACATAAAATACTCATCTGTCAAATTATAATCTAACTGAAACTATTAATCTTCTTGAATGTACTAGAAATTAATTTAAGCAACTGATTAAATACAATTTAATAAATCACTTAACCCCAAACAGGCCAGGCATTGTGCCTCATGTCTGTAAGCGGAGCACTTTGGGTGGCCGAGGCAGGTTGATCACTGGAGGTCAGGAGTTCGAGACCAGCTTGGCCAACATGGTGAAACCCCCTTTCTACTAAAAAAAAAAAAAAAAAAAAAAAAATTAGCTGGGCATTGTGGTGGATGCCTCTAATCCAGCTACTTGGGAGGCTGAAGCAGGAGAATTGCTTGAACCTGAGAGGTGGAGTTTGCAGTGAACCGAGATCACGCCATTGCACACCAGCCTGGGCAACAAGAATGAAACTCCATTCCAAAAAAAAAAACAAAAAACAAACAAAAAACAGATGGACTAATTTTAGAAAGAGAATGTCACAGAAAAATTGTTAGTTAATATTTCCTAGGGGATCTTTTTGTAACATTTCTGACTAGAGTTTAATCTACTTCATACTTCTGTGTAACTACTTCAGAAATGTTGCTTTTAAATTTCCTCTAACAGCAGGCTCTATGGCTTAATTAAAGCAGATATCTAATCAATTTTCAATAATAGAGTGACATAGAACGTCTTTTAACAAAAATAATGTTTTAATGAGTTTATGAAATAACTTTGTAATAGTTTGAATGATAAAAATATGTCCCAGTAGTAATGCGTGGGCCCAGTGCATGTTACCTTATTTGGAAAAAAGAGACTTTGTGTATGTAATTCATTAAGAATTCTAAGATAATGAGATGACTCTAGATTACCTGGGTGAGGCCTAACTTCAACAACATTTTTTTTATTAAGAGTGAATCAGAGGTAGACATACAAACTGAAAATGAAGACACATTCACAGAGCAGGAGCTAATATGAAGCAAGAGACAAAGATTGGAGTGATGCAGTTCCCAGCAGAGAAACATCACTCACTGCCTATAGCAAGCAGAAACTAGGAGAGAGACATAGAACAGATTCTCCTCCCAAGCCTCTGATGAGAGTGTGGCTCTGCTGACACCTCGATTTTGAACCTCTCATACCTACGATTTTGAGAGCATGTTTCTATTGCTTTAAACCATCACATCTGTGGTCAGTTCATTTACAGCAGCCATCATCAACTCTTTTTACTTATCTAAGTTGTTCATGTGGATCAAACATTGGAAAGTGTTGCAATTTATTCTTAATTATATTCTGAAATCAGTGGAATGCTGATTACAAGTTTTAATTCATTAATTTGTATATTCCTACTATCAATTCACACTCCCAGTGCTTATTAGAATGTTGCAATAAAATTAAATAGCATTCATTTTTATTTGGAGACATCTTCTCGTAGTATATAAAAACAAAAAGGATTGAATGTAAAGAGATAAAAGTAAATTTTGGGGAATCAACAATAAAAACAAGTTTTAATCTATGTTAACATTATAAAAAGTAGATTGTAAGGCCAAAACGCTTTAATAACGATAAAGAAGTTAAAAATATAACAACAAAAAAGAAGAATACTGAACTTGAATGCACCTAGAACAATATCCAAAAGATCATATTGGTGAGAATTTCCAAAAAATGACAGTAATACTCATATATTTTAGAATATTTCACTAAAAAATGTGACATGTAGCTTCTTCATCAAGTGGAAAACTGATATGAACAGATTTGATAGAAAAGATTTGAACAGCATCATGAACAAGATGGACACAGTTGGGTACCAATATATCAACCATCTAAAACTTCAAGGATATAAGCTCTCTGAATACAATGCAATAATAATGAAATCAGTGTAAAAGTATTTTTTAAATAATTTATGATATAAATTAACAAGTATCTAGAACTGAGATGCAATGACAAATCAGTCATGCTGCATAAAAATGCTCACACCCTATCACCTAAAAACTTTGCTTCTGGCTATACATCTGATATATCTTCTTCCATATGTCCATTGAGAAAGTGATATGAAGTAATTTCGACTTTAAAAATTGTTTTTGTTTAAAACATAAACTTCTGGTTCCACATGAAAGAAGTTTGGAAATCACCACTGTTCTAACAAAAAGTAAAAAGCTGAAAAAACTGAAAAATCAACAGCTTTTCTTAGCTGTATCAGAGAAATGAGGTCCCAGGGAAAAGTGCTGCCCCTAACATTAGAGAGACAGGCAAGTAGATACAGAGACACACAGTGCAACAGAATAAAAACCTGTATTTGTGGGAACCAGTGCCACGGTAGAAATACCTGAACTATAATAGATTAATTGCTTGAGACTCAGTGTGGACAAATCTAAGTGTTAAAAAATCAGTGGGACCAAATTATTAGAAAGGGCCCAGATATTTGTGAGATTTACCTCCAGGATGATGATCCGGTTCTCACAATCAATATCAAAGAAAATTGTCTCATGCTTCCAGTGGGGGAACGGAAAAGGAATCATTCGAAATACGCCACACCATTTTCTTATTTTTAGTAAGGTAACCAGAACTTAACCTGATGGATTTTTACTTATTTGTTTGTCAGGGTATAATTGGCATGGGGAAAGAGAAACACTAAACTCTAGTCAGGTCTAGCCTTTCAAGTGGAGTGTAGACTTATCCGACTTTAACCCACTTTAGCCATCCTATTTTAGCTAAGAGGGAGTGAAGACTGAGGTTCACAGCCTAGAGTTGTAATCTTCCTAAAAGACTAAGATCTAATCACAGGACTGTAGAATGATTCCTCCTCCCACACCTTATCAACACTTCACTAAAGGTCTATTTATAGCAATTCCTTTTGTTCAGCACATCATATCCAGTTATCAAAGAAAATACAAGGCATACTAAAAAAGGGAAAAATAAAGTTTGAAAAGACAGAAAAAGTATCAGAACTGGACATGGCAGGGAGTTTGGGATTAGCAGACAGTAAATTTAAGACAAGCATGATGAATATTATAGGGCACTAATGAATAAAGCAGATCTTCAAGAACAGATGAGAAATATGCGTGGAGATACAGAATTCCCAAAAAGAACCAAAAAATGTTAATTATAAAAAATAACTATAACAAAAATGAAGAATGCCTTTGGTGAACTTACTAGTAGACTGAATATGGCTGCAGAAAGAATCCCTGACCAGATGGCTACATCGTTAGAAATCTGAAAAGTAGAAAAGTTAAAAAGAATAAAGACTGAAACAAAGAGAACAGAATATTAAAAAAAAAAAAGTAGAACATTTACAAAAGGTGTAAGTAATATGTAATGGAAATATCAGAAGGAGAAGAGAGAAAAGAAGAAAATAAAAAATAATAAAACAGAATTTCTGCAATTTAATATCAGACATCAAATTACAGACCCACTTTTCTCAGTGAACATCAAGTAGGATAAATGCAAAAACCCCATGTATCTATGCATATAATATTCAAATGACAGAAGTCAAGATAAAGAAAAAATTCTGAAAGATAGAGGAAAATCACCTTACCTATGGAGGAACAAAAATAATAATTACAGCTCTCTTCTCAGAAACCATGCAAGCAAGAAGAGAGTACAGTGAAGTAAAGTGTTGAGACAATAAAAAGCTACTAACCTAGAATTCTGTATACTGAAAAAGTATCTTCAAAAGTTAAATTGAAATAAAGACTTGTAAAAGTTGACAAACAAAACAAAAATTAAGATAATTTGTTGTAAGTAGACATGAGTTGCAAGAAATGTTAAAAGAAGTATTTTAGAGAGAAGAAAAAATAGTATATATCAGAAAATTTGATATACATAGAGAAAAAAGATCATGAAATAATAAGTGAAAGTAAAATAAAAAAGTTTACTTATTTAATTGATATAAAAAAGAACAATTTGTTCAATATAATAACAATGTATTGTATATGCTTTTGTATCTATCATATACATGTCTACATAAGCATATATATAAATGAGGTAAATGACAGCAATGATACAAATGATGAAAAGAAGATATTCAAATTATTTTATTATAAGATACAATTCCCATGATGTAGTATAGTATTATTTGAAAACACATTTGAAATAGTTTTCAATGTAACTTGCAAATTCTAGGGCAAAAATGTGAAATAAGTATAGCATAGACTAAGGTGAAAGAAAGGAAGATTATACAATTCTCAAAACAAAAAGCAGGTCAGGTGTGGTGGCTCACGCCTGTAATCCCAGCAGTTTGGGAGGCCAATGTAGGCAAATTGCCTGAGGTTGGGAGTTTGAGAATAGCCTGGCTAACATGGTGGAAACCCATCTCTACTAAAAATATGAAAATTATCCGGGCATGGTGGTGCACGTCTGTAGTCCCAGCTGCTCGGGAGGCTGAGGCAGGAACCCAGGAGGCGGAGGTTGCAGTGAGCTGAGATTGTGCCACTGCACTCCAGCCTGGGTGGTGACAGAGCAAGACTTCATCTTAAAAAAAAAAAAAAAAAAGGCAGAGAAAAAGTGGAAAAATAAAAATATGAACAATGAAAATAGACAACCAATAGAAACAGTAACAAATACAGAAGGTACTAAACCAATTATATCAATAATTACTTTTAATGCCAATGGCCTGCATGCATCAATTACAAGACAGATTGTCACCATGGATTAAAAAGTAAGACTCATCCATATTGTCAATAAAAATACTCAATTAGACATATATATTAAAAGCACATCAACATAGACAAATATACCATGCTAACATTTAAAACTAAAGTGGAAACAACTGTATTCATTTCAGACAGAGAAGATATAAAGCAAGAAAAGTCATCAGGAAGAAAAAGTGGCATTATTTAATGATAAAGGAATCAATTCTTCAAGAAGATAGAACAATCCTCAACATAGATGCAACTAACAACAGGGCATCAAAAAATACAAGACAAAAACTGATAGTAGAGCAAGGAGATCTTAATAAATCAAATATTACAGTTGGATATTTCAGTGGTTCTCTCTGAGAAATAGGCCTAGCAGGCAGAAAATTAGTGAGTATTTGAACACAGTGGAACTCAACAGCACCATAAATTAACTAGATTTAATGGACATCTACAGACAACTTTATCCAACAGCAGCTGAATATGCATTCTTCTCAAGCTCACATGAAACATTCACCAAGATAGATCACATTCTGAGGCATAAAATACTCTCTAATAGAGCTAAAATAGTAGTCATTCAAGACCTGTTCTAAGGTCACAATAGAATTTAACTAGAAATCAATAGTATAAAGATAACTCAAAAGTCCTCAAATACATGGAGATTAAGCAACACATTTTTATATAACACATCAAAGAAAAAATTGAAAGAGAAATTAGAAAGTATTTTTAACTAAATAAAAAATATCAAAATTTGTGGGATGAAGCAAAAGTAGTGCTTAGAGGGAAACATGATCTAAATTACCACCTTAGGAAACTAGAAAAAGACAAGCCAAGTAAATCTAAAATAAGCAGAAGAAAATAAATAAAAGTAGAGATATCAATTAAATGGAAAAGAGAAAGCCAATAAAGAAAATCAATGAAACTGACAGCTGCTTTTTTGAAAGGATCAACAAAATTGATAAGCTTCTTACCAGGTTAATTAGGGGAAAAAGAAAGAGGACACAAATTACTAATATCAGAAATGAAGGAGTATACAGATCCCATGAGTATTAAAACAATAATTAAGCAATAGTATGGACAATTTTATGCCCACAAATGTGATAGCCTAGATGAAATGTACCAATTCCTTGAAAGGCACAATTTGCCAAAACTCACACTAGAGGAAATAAACAATCTGAACAGATTTTACTACTATTGAAGAAATTTAATCAATAATTAATATTTCAGAACAGGAGACACAAGGCCCAGATGAGTTCACTGGTGAACTGTACCATACATTTAATATACAAATTTTACTCATCCTCTACAATGTATTTCAGAAGATAGAAGTGGGAGAAATAGCTCCTAATTCTTTCTATGAAGGCAGCATAACCCTAATACCAAAATAAGACATTAATAAAAAAATAAAATTAGGAAGAAATATCTCTTATGAACACAGAAGCATAAATTCTCAACAAAATATTAGCAAATTTAATTGAACAATTTATAAAAATAATTTTATGCCACAAACAAGGAAGAATTATGTCACACATATAAGGCTGGGTCAACATCCAAAGATGAATTGATGAAATCTATCACATCAACAGGGTAATGAAGAAAAATCACATGATTATGTCAATAGATACAAGAAAAGCATTTGAAAAAATTCAACAGGCATTCATGATTAAAAACAAAACAAAACAAAACAAAAAAACTCCCTTTAAACCAAGAATAGAAGAGAACTTTCTCAACTTGATAAGAAATATCTATGCCCCAAAATAGATACATATAGTTATTACATATAAATACATATTAAAAATACATCCCTCATTATCAATGTTGTAGTGAAAGTCACGGCTAGATGTAAAAAGAAAAAAAAATTAAAGGTATACGGATTATTAGGGAAGAAATAAAACTTTCTTTGCAGATAACACCATTATCTATGAATAAAACCTGAAAAAAATCATCAGAAAAATGCCTGGAATTAATGAGCAAGTACAGCAAGGAATCAAGTTACCGATTAATATGCACATCAATCTTGTTTCTATACGCCAACAATGAATGAGTGTAATTTGAAAATTAAAACATACTACCATTTACATTACCTTCCCCTAATGTGAAAATTTTAGGTAAAAATCTAGTAAGTATAAGATCTATATGAAGAAAACTACAAAACTCTGATAAAGTAAATTAAAGATAAACTAAACAGAGATAAATTTCATATTTATGAATAGGAATGCTCAGTATTATCAAGATGTGAGTTTTCTCCAACTTAAACTATAGACTCAATGTAATTCCAATCCAATCCCAGCAAGTTATTTTGTGTATTTTGTCAAACTAATTAATAGTTTTTATTGAGAAGTCAAAGCACCCTGGTAGCTAGTAGCTAGAACAATATTAAAGGAGAAGAGTGAACTCATGGGACTAACACTTCCTGAATGTAGCACTTATTATAAAACTACAATAATCAAGACAGTATGGTGTTGTTGAAAGAATAGACTAATTGATAAAGAGAATGGAAGAGAGAATCCAGAAACTGACCCACATACATATAGCTAACTGATCTTGTATTTAGGAGCAAAAGCAATACAATGGAACAAAGAAAAATAAAACACTGTTGGAATGGCTGGACATCCACAGACAAAAGAAATGAATCTAGGCAAAAACATTACACCATTCACAAAAATTAACTCAAAGTGAGTCACTAACCTAAGTGTAAAATGCAAAATTGTAAAATTTTTAGTAGATAATGTAGGAGAAAATTTAGACGACCTTGGGTTTGACAGCGACTTTTTGAATATAACACCAATGGGTGTTATATTGGTGAAAGGAAAATTTTAACAACAATTGGTGGAAAGAAAAAATTAATAAACTGGACTTCATCACAATTAAAATTTCTGCTCTGTGAAAGACAATGTCAAGAGAATGAGCTGGAAATTGAAGAAAAATATTTGCACAATACACATCTGATAAACGACTGTTATTTAAAATATACAAATAACTCTTAAAACTCAACAATAAGAGAGCAAACAACCTGACTAAAAAATAGGCCAAAGACTTTAACAGATACTTCACCAAAGAATATATACACATGGCAAATTGTTATGTAAAAAGATGCTCTACATTATATGTCATTAAATCAAAGTTAAGCAACAATAAAATGCTACTTCACCTATATCAGACTAACCCCAAATCAAAACACTAACATGAAATGCTGACTAAGATGTGGTACAATAGAAATTATCATTCATTACAAAAGGGAATACAAAATGCTACAACCACCTTGGAAGCATTTATAAAACTAAACATACTCATTATAAAATATAGTAATCACCTTCCTTGATATTTATCTAAATGATTTCCACACAGAAACCTACACATACATATTTGTGTCAGCTTTATTCAAAATTGCTAAACCTTGGAAACAACAAAATCATCTGTCAGTGGGTGAATAAAATAAACTGTGATACATCTAGACCATAGAATATTATTCGGTGCTAACAAGAAATGAGCTATGAATTCAAGAATAGAAATGGAGAACACTTAAATGCCTATCACTCGGCAGAAGAAGCCAATCTTAAAAGGCTATGTACTATATAATGGTAACTACATGACACTGGAAAACTATGGAGACAATAAAAAGATCAGTGGTTGTCAATGATTAGGGAAGGGAGGGATAAACAGGTGGAACTTTGATGAGTTTTACGGCAGTCAAAATACTCCTTATGGTACCATAATGGTGTATATTTTTTATTTTATACAGTTCTGCAAAGACTTAGATTGTACAATATCAAGAGTGAATCCTAATATAAACTATGAACTCTGGGTAATGATGTGTCAATGTAGGTTCATCGGCTGTAACAAATGTACCACTCTGGTGGGGATGGTGATAATGGGAGATGTTATGTATATGTGGCAAAAGGGGATATTTAGGAAATCTCTATAACTTTTTTGTTGTTTCACTATGAACTGAAACTTCTCTCCAAAAATAAAATTGGACACAAAGCAAAGCAAAACAAAAAAATGTAAAAAATTAAATTGCCCTTTCATAGAAAATGGATTAATCCCATGTTATACAGAATTAAAATTAACAAAATAGTTCTACATAATTAATCATAAACCTCAAAATGTGAAAAATATTCAAAGTTATGGAAATTGATAGGTGTCACATAAAATTTAAAAACATGCAAAACTTATTACTTAAATATTACATATAAGTTCAGTAGAATAACACAAAATAGGAGTGGTTTATATTTCTGGACAGTCAAGTTAGCTGAAAAATAGATTTGATGTTAGAATTTTAAATTGATTTCACAGTTTTTGTTCATATATATATATGCTAAGTGTCTAATGTCTGTTTTAAATAAAAAATGATTATGTCAATGTTTATACTATGGTTTTAAAATTTTTTGAATGTTAAATATTTATGTTAATTGATTTAAAATAAAAAAACAAAAATATTGACTTGTGATTTGTAAGTTCTTAATTTTTAAATTTTTAAAATTTTGAACAGGTCTGCCTTTCCTTCACATATAAAAACTGATAACTTGGCGTGGTCAAAATAATTGTTGTTTTTGGCTGGACATGGTAGCTCATACCTGTAATCTCAGCACTTTGGGAGGTCAAGCTGGGCTAATCACCTGGGGTCAGGAGTTTAAGACCAGCCTGACCAACATGGTGAAACCCCATCTCTACTAAAAATACAGAAATTAGTCAGGCATGATGGTGAGCGCCTATAATCCAAGCTATGTGGGAGGCTGAGGGACAACAATTCCTTAAACCCAGGAGGCAGAGGTTGCAGTGAGCCAAGATAGTGCCTTTGCACTCCAGCCTAGAGACAGAGCGAGACTCCAACTTAGGAAAAAAAATTAAAGACAAAAAAAGAAGAAAAAAATAATAATAATTGTCACTTTTTTTTTCTTCTCTAGACTCTGTATTGCTCAATTTTATTAGTCACCTTTAGATTATAAAAATATGTGGACTATATGTGTCATGCACAGATCGTCACCTATTTTATTGCCCCAATGAGTACAAAATTTATCATTTAAATTTAAATTTTACACACTTCACCTTGATATACATCAATGTCGATCACTCTTGCATTTTGCCTGGAACATGGTGAGCCTTTTTCTTTTTCTTTTGAGACAGGGTCTCATGTTGTCACACAAGCTGGAATGCAGTGTCATGATCGTGGCTCACTGCAACCTCAGCCTCCCTGGGCTCAGGTGATCCTCCCACCTCAGCCTCCCAAGTAGCTGGAAGTACAGCTGTGCACCACCACACCCAGATAATTTTTCTATTTTTTGTAGAGATGGGGCTTCTCCATGTTGCTCAGCTGGGTCTCGAATTCCTGAGCTCAAGCACTACACTCACCTTAGTTTCCCAAAGTTCTGGGATTACAAAAAGGAACCACCATGCTTAGCCTGATGAGAACTTTTTGTAAGCTGATTTAGATCTTTTTGGGTTTGTTTTTCCTTTTCTTTTCTTTTTTTTTTGCCAGAAGATTTATATTAACTAACTGTTTTCCTCTTGCTGTTTTTCAGAGCCTCATTTTTCATTTTTTAACTAGAGTTTGTGTTGGTCTGAATGTTGAAAATGGCCATACTGCCCAAGGTTATTTACAGATTCAATGCCATCCCCATCAAGTTACCAATGAGTTTCTTCACAGAATTGGAAAAAACGGCTTTAAAGTTCATATGGAACCAAAAAAGAGCCCGCATTGCCAAGACAATCCTAAGTCAAAAGGACAAAGCTGGAGGCGTCACGCTACCTGACTTCAAACTATACTATAAGGCTACAGTAACCAAAACAGCATGGTACTGGTACCAAAACAGAGATATAGACCAATGGAACAAAACAGAGTCCTCAGAAATAATACCACACATCTACAGCCATCTGATCTTTGACAAACCTGAGAGAAACAAGAAATGGGGAAAGGATTCCCTATTTAATAAATGGTGCTGGGAAAATTGGCTAGCCATAAGTAGAAAGCTGAAACTGGATCCTTTCCTTACTCCTTATACAAAGATTAATTCAAGATGGATTAGAGACTTAAATGTTAGACCTAATACCATAAAAACCCTAGAAGAAAATCTAGGTAGTACCATTCAGGACATAGGCATGGGCAAGGACTTCATGTCTAAAACACCAAAAGCAATGGCAGCAAAAGCCAAAATTGACAAATGGGATCTAATTAAACTAAAGAGCTTCTGCACAGCAAAAGAAACTACCATCAGAGTGAACAGGCGACCTACAGAATGGGAGAAAATTTTTGCAATCTACTCATCTGACAAAGGGCTAATATCCAGAATCTACAAAGAACTCAAACAAATTTACAAGAAAAAAACAAACAACCCCATCAAAAAGTGGGCAAAGGATATGAACAGACATTTCTCAAAAGAAGACATTCATACAGCCAACAGACACATGAAAAAATGCTCAGCATCACTCGCCATCAGAGAAATGCAAATCAAAACCACAATGAGATACCATCTCACACCAGTTAGAATGGCCATCATTAAAAAATCAGGAAACAACAGGTGTTGGAGAGGATGTGGAGAAATAGGAACACTTTTACACTGTTGGTGGGATTGTAAACTAGTTCAACCATTATGGAAAACAGTATGGCAATTCCTCCAGGATCTAGAACTAGAGGTACCATATGACCCAGCCATCCCACTACTGGGTATATACCCAAAGGATTATAAATTATTCTACTACAAGGACACATGCACACATATGTTTATTGCGGCACTATTCACAATAGCAAAGACTTGGAATCAACCCAAATGTCCATCAGTGACAGACTGGATTAAGAAAATGTGGCACATATACACCATGGAATACTATGCAGCCATAAAAAAGGATGAGTTTGCGTCCTTTGTAGGGACATGGATGCAGCTGGAAACCATCATTCTTAGCAAACTATCACAAGAACAGAAAACCAAACACCGCATGTTCTCACTCATAGGTGGGAACTGAACAATGAGTTCACTTGGACTCGGGAAGGGGAACATCACACACTGGGGCCTATCATGGGGAGGGGGGAGGGGGGAGGGATTGCATTGGGGAGTTATACCTGATATAAATGATGAATTGATGGGTGCTGACGAGTTGATGGGTGCAGCACACCAACATGGCACAAGTATACATATGTAACAAACCTGCACGTTATGCACATGTACCCTAGAACTTAAAGTATAATAAAAAAAAAAGTATTTATTTCTATAAATTTTTCATTTTGTAAACTTCCTTAATTTCAACTACATTTTTTCTTAGCATCCATGGTATTATGATTATTATCTTTTGCACTGCAAAATGTCTGTATAACTGCCTTATGGTGATTTTTTTCACGTTTATTCATCTTTAATTAGATTATTAAACAATCCATTTCCTTTAAATAGGAGCTGGATGTAATTTAGATTGTTTTTGTTTTTATGTACTGGGTTCCTAATTGCTACCAGATTTCTATTTATTTTAAATCAAAAGTCTCACTGCTTTTTATTGCTTCTATATGTTCATTTGGTATATTTGCAGTTCTAACTTTTAAAGTCTATTGACTTAAAAGAGAATATTCTGGACACATTATCTATGAATATATTTATAAGAGTAAGAGTTTATGTATGAATACTCTGAGAATATTTAAAGCAATACTTTGTAAGGAACTTTGAATTAAAATTTATAGCCAGCAAGTCCCACCTATGGCTTCTTGAGGTTTAACATTTTCTCCTTCAAACCTCTTTTCCTTAGAAATAAAAACTTTCCTTAAATCATCTTTGTTATAATATTCATTGAATAGGTTGAAATACAGCCTAAAATTGTTTAAGTACAAATATATTAGTGGGCCTTATTCAGGAGTAAAATTCTTTGCTGTCTTGGAAAGCAGTTAGAAAGTGCTTTCTTTTTCAGGTTTATCCTTTCTGAGGAGAGATATATGAATCAATCAAAATTGCATACTGATGTTTCCCCAATGATTTCATACATATTTCTGTTTTTGATTCCAAAAATGTTTCACCTTGACATGCAGTTTATTAGACATTTTTTTTAATTTTAGGGCTACTGAAAGTTTGCATCACTAATATTCTTTTCCTTAATCCTTCAATGGGAAGATTTTGTAGAGTACATCATAACTTTTAGTCAACTTGACCTCAAATTGTGGAGATAACACTTAGTTTCACATCGATATATCAACTTGTTCTTATATTTTAAACTATTCAAAAGCAGGGATCATTTCCTCTCACATTTGTTGCTCTGATTTTAGTGCTTAGTGCAGTGCTCACACATGGTAAACTCTCAATAATTATTTTTTTCTGAAAGTAAATATTAATTTCATGTTATCACAATCAGAATAAAACTAATAGGTAATTGAAATATGAAAAACAATTGACATTAAATTTACATATCTGGTTATTTCCCAGATCTCTGTCAGTATAATTGACCTCTATCTGACTGACAATCATGTAAAACAATAGTAGTATATTTCTATGTATTTATTATCTATAAATAGAATATGAAATATATTTAAAATAGGATATAAAATAGATTACATTCTGAAAAGAAACAAAATGTTACAATGCTTTAAGCCAACAAAACATATACAATTGCAATGATGCGTTATTCCATTTAGGACACCAATTTATTATCTAAGTTAGGCAATATTTTTATCAATCTTATAAAAACTGCAAAGGAGAGATTAGAAAAACAATTAATTTCACCTTCAAATTATCTAAAATGATAGAGACTAGAAATTCCACTTTTATGATGTTCTAGAACAATCTAATAAAAATGGTCAAAGTTATTAGTCTGTATAACAATAAACCAAGAGTATGTGTAAACTTGTGTATATTGAAAAATTCAGTGAAGGCAACTGAGGTGAATTTTCAGCAAAATAATATTGAAATCAAATTATAAATCAAGAAATTGTTTTGTACAGTGTAATGCATCTTGTTAAAGTGGGATGATAAAACTGCTGAGAGAAAACACGGAGAAGCAGAATAGACCTGTGTCTCACCAGTGCTGATCTGCAAGACAGTTGCACAAAGAAAGATTTTTAATACTTTCAGCAGCTCTCTGTAAATTGGAGATGGTTACATAAAGCTATTATAATTGTATACAACTAGACATTAATATTCAACTGATTTATCTTGATCTGATTATACATTTATTAACAAACCTCCTGTATTTGTCTGTTTTAATGCTGCTAAACACATATGTGAAAATGGGTTATTTGTAAAGAAGTTTAATTAACTCACAGTTCCACATGGCTGGAGAGGTCTCATAATCATGGCAGAAGGCAAATAAGAAGCAAAGGCATGTCTTACATGGTGGCAGGCAAGAGAGCTCGTACAGGGGAACTCCCATTTCTGAAACAATCAGATCTTGTTAGACTTATTTACTACCATGAGAAAAGTATGGAGGAAACCACGCCTATGATTAAATTGTCTCCACCTGGCCCTGCCTTTAACATGAGGATTATTACAATTCAAGGTGAGATTTGGGTGGAAACACAGCCAAACCATATCATTTCTCCCCTGGCCAGTACCAAATCTCACGTCCTCACATTTCAAAACCAATGATGCCTTCCCAACAGTCCCCCAAAGTCTTGACTCATTTCGGCATTAACTCATAAATCCACAGTCCAAATTCTCATCAGAGACAAAGCAAGTCCCTTCTGCCTATGAACCTGCAAAATCAAAAGCAAGTTAGTTACCTCCTAGATACAATGGGAGTATAGGCATCGGTAAAAACACCCATTACAAATGGGAGAAACTGGCCAAAACAGAGTCTACAGGCCCCATGGAAGTCCAAGATCCAGAGGCGCAGTCATATAGTAAAGCTCCAAAATGATCTTCTTTGACTCCGTGTCTCACATCCAGATCATACTGATGAAAGAGGTGGGCTCCCACGACCATTGGTGGCTCCGCCCCTGTGGCTTTGCAGGATACAGGTTCCCTTCTGGCTGCTTTCATGGGCTGGCACCAAGTGTCTGTGGCTTTTCCAGGTGCACAGTGCAAGCTGTTGATGAATCTACCATTCAGGGGTCTGGAGGATGGTGGCCCTCTCCTCCCTGCTCCACTAGGCAGTGCTCCAGTTGGGACTCTGTGTGGGGGCTCCAACCCCACATTTCCCTTCTGCACTGCCCTAGCAGAGGTTCTCCAGAAGAACCTCTGCTGCTCCACCCCTGCAGCAGACTTCTGCCTAAACATCCAGGCATTTTCATACATCCTCTGACATCTAGGCAGACGTTCCAAGCCTCAATTACTCTCCTTTGCACACCCACAGGACCAAAACCACGTGGAAGCTGTGTAGGTTTGGGGCTTCCACCCTCTGAAGCAACAGCCTGAGCTGTACCTCGGCCCCATTTGGCCACAGCTAAAGATGAAGCAGCTGGGCCACAGGGCACCATTCCTGAGGCTGCATAGAGTAGGGGAGACCCGAGCCTGTCTCAGGAAACCAATTTTTCTCCTAGGAGGCTTGTGATGGGAGGGACTATCATGAAGGTCTCATTGTCTTGCTGATTAACACTCCTGGTTACTTATGCAATTATTTTCTGCTGGCTTCAATCTCTCCCAAGAAAGTGGGATTTCTTTTCTATCACATAGTCAGGCTGCAAATTTTTCAGTTTTTATGCTCTGTTTCCTCTTGAATTCTTTACTGCTTGGAAACTTCTGCCAGATACCCTAAATCATCCCTCTTAAGTGCAAAGTTCCACAGGTGTCTAGAACAGGGGCAAAATGTCACCAGTCCCTTTGCATAGCAAGAGTGACCTTTACTCCAGTTCCCAACAAGTTCCTCATCTTCATCTGAGACCACCTCAGCCTCGACCTTGTTGTCCATATCACTATCAGTATTTTGGTCAAAGTCATTGAACAAGTCTCTAGGAAGTTCCCAACTTTCCCACATATTCCTGTCTTCTTCTGAGCCCTCCAAACTGTTCCAACCCCTGCCTGTTACCCAGTTACAAAGTTCCTTCCATGTTTTTGGGTATCTTTACAGGAGCACTCCACTCTCTGCAGTACCAATTTATTGTGTTAGTCTGTTCTTAACCTTCATATTGGTTCTTAACCAAGACATACACGAGATAGGGTAATTTATAAAGAAAAGAGGTTTAATAGACTCACAATTCCACATGGCTGTAGAGGCCTCACAATTATGGCAGAAGGTGAAGGAGAAGCCAAGACAAGTCTTACATGGTGGCAGGCAAGAGAGCTTGTGCAGGGGAACTCCCATTTATAAAACCATCAGATCCTGTGAGACATTTTCCCTACCATGAGAAGAGTATGGGCGAATCCAACCCTATGATTCAATTATTTCCACCTGGTCCTGCCCTGGACACATGGGGATTATTACAGTTGAAGGTGAGATTTTAGTGGGGACAGAGTCAAACCATACCACCTCCCAAGTATACATTTATATTATTTACAATTATTTCATTGAAGGGAAAAATGTGACAGAGTGAAGATTATTTTCTTTGCTTTAAATATGTCTCTTTTACAAGACATGAATAGATAGCATTTCAGCATAAGTATCACTTTATTCAGTATGGGTAGGGATATAAGAATGACTATTTCTATTTTTTTTCTCACAATGCTGATTCTTTTATTCATAAAAAGCTGAAGACCAGAAACTGTTTCCACACAAAAGTAATGCCTCAAGACGAGATCCCACCTCCATGGACAAATAGTGACTACAGGTAATAATACTTGTAAATCATATTAGCTCTTTAAACAATAAAGACTTTGATTTTGTTAATGCATTGAAGAGAACTTTGTTACTGTTAAGTGCATAGTACAGAAAACATGGCATTCTAGGACTGAAAATTTAAAATGAGTTTTTCTTTGTTATATATTGCAGGGAAAAAATATTTTATCTCTAGGTTTTTTGGCTAGGTTTTTTTGGCTAGGCGTGAGAATTAAATTTACATAAGACAGATAACAGGAGAAAATCATAAAAATGTATTTAAAACAAGATTTAATGAAAGAAAGAAGAATTTGAAACTTCTGAAATTTGGCATGGGAACATTAATAAGTAAATGAACATCCAAAGACAGATAGATTTGAGCACTGATATACACTTATATAGCAAATTGGACAAACAGTAGCAAATTTTGGAAAAACGTCAACGGAGCTTGGGCTACCCTAGTTACGTGGATAGAGAAACAATTAGAAAGAGAAGAGTGAGTTCAACAAGTTTTGTTTATACAGATTTCCCTCAGCCTCACCTTTCCAGCTTTTATAATAAGAATGATACTGATAATTTTCTATTGGTTTAGGGAGAACATCTTTCATATGGGAATTTCATTTCTTGCTTTTAAGAAGAAAGGTCAGAGGGATCTTGAAACTGCTGTTTTCCAACTACCTTTAACTTAAAATAGTCAGTATTCCAGAAAAGCATATCTTAGTGTGGTGTGTTCTAAACTCCTTCAATATCATGAAGTAAATTTAAGCATATCTTCTGTCTGCTCTCTAATCTCTATGTCAATAATATCTTTTTAATTTATTTCAAAGTGATGTCAAGATATGCCAATTAAAATAACAAATCTAATAAATTTTGAAATGTGCTAATGAAATGAAGAAAACCAATGCATGAAAGTCCTAATGAATGGGCTTAGTTCATTATTATTATTGTTTTAGACGGAGTCTCTTTCTGTTGCCCAGGCTGGAGTGCAGTAGTGCGATCTTGGTTGACTGCAGCCTTGACCTCCCGGGCTCAAGCAATCCTACTGCCTATACCTCCCAAATAGATGGGACCACAGGTGGGTGCCACCACCCCCAGCTAATTTTTGTATTTTTTGTAGAGATAGGATTTCGTCATGTTGCCCAGGCAGGTCTTGAACTCCTGACCTCAAGTGATCTGCCTGCCTTGGCCTCCCACAGTGCTGAGATTATAGGTGTGAGCCACTGTATGCAGCATGGTTTAATCCATTTGATAAAAATTTATCCTCTCATTGTTTAAGATAGTCACCAATAATCTCCTCTTTAACTACTTTATTGAAGAATCATAAAATTAATAGAGCATACAAATTTTATTCAGGTCTTTTAGTTTTCCTTTTTTATTTTTCTTACTAGAGCATAAAAACAGTTAACCAGAATACCATTAAGCACTAAGTTACTTTTATTGGTGATGAGACCAAAAGGAAATTATATATATATATATAATGTATGTATATATATACACACATTATATATATATATCTCCGTTGATAGTGTCCAAATGACTTAAGAAAAATCTTGTAAGCCCTTGGGTGAATGGTTGCTGGTGATTAGAAAGCAATTCTGATAGGTGTAGAGAAATAAATCCAGAACTCAGTAATCAATACTCAGGAAGAGCCGGTTTGCATCCATAATTACGTTTGAGCAATTGTCAAAATGTAAACCTGTTAAGTAATTAGAACTTTTCTAAGACCTACAGTGTGTCTATGCAGAGGCAGAGCATGTTGACATTTCTCCCTCTGGTCTAGTTAGCACCACGAAAATAAATTAAAAATATAACGGGACAAAGAAGAATTTGGAAATTCTGTTACTTTTTGAATGTACTTGGTCATTTAGAGGTGAGTTTATATTAAGACAAATTATTTTACAATAACAAAGGAACAAAGAAACAGAACTGGCTAAGGTAAAACATTTCTAGTTAAAGGGATCTCAAAAAACAGAAGGTAAGAACTTCTTTTATTGAGAAACAAGATTTATTGGGCCATATAACAAATTAAAAGAATAAGTCTAACAACTTTATTTCATTATGAAATGTCATTGTGAGAATCAAATTCTATTTTTTATTCAAACTATAAATAATTAACATGTGTTGCTTTGCTTATTTAAAACATTAGTGAGTGAAATTTTTGTGTTCTTTAACATTTGTATACAACTGAAACTTTAAAATGTACTGTGTCTATATTTATCTACTTTCCACCGAAATTTTTCAGACATGTTTATATTTAAGCAAACCATTCTAATGGTACTGCAACTAAAAATCAGAGCAATATAGATGTTGTTCTGACATTTGTTCCTCCATATGTATTTATTAATTCAGTAAAGATGTTCTGAATGTAAAAATCCTCACTTAATCAAATTCAACTAAACTATTAGAATCAGATTTTAATCAATGATGCTTATCAAGAATGAAACTTACACATTTTGATCAAGGAAGGTAGAATATATTGGGAATCCATACAGATAGTACATATCAACACGAAAACCTGATGTAATATTCCAGTTTTGTTTAAAACACACACATACACACACACAAACACACACGTACACACACACCCTTACCCCAAAGGTAAGAATTTGCCTTTGATTTTAGACTCATAAAAATTAATTTTTAAGGATATTTTAAAATAAATGGAGATTTAGTACATAACTCTGCATTTTAAAATCTGTCTTCACATTCCATAATCAGCCCACTTGCTTTTCAATTAGTTGAGGTTACACAGTTTCATTTAATATTTGAATTATTCAGTTTAATTAAAGTAACAAATTCAGACCTAAATGTGCTCAAAGGGGTAGAAAAATTAATTGCAATTTAGAACGTAACATTTATAAAAATATGTCCTCCAGCGGCCTGGAACTTAAAAATATTTGGGTTAAAATTTGAAAAGTTATTCATTTGAAGCTCCAAAAGTATGCCAAGTTTAAAAATATTAAATAAACAATATTACTCATACATTACTTGATAATTTCCTAATTTTTATTTATTTACAAAGTGAGTGGCACAGGGACATAGTAGGCATAACTTAAAAATATATAATGTAAATATTACAGCACTGTAAACCATTTTTATGAAAGCAATAATAAAATACTATTTGTATCTAGAAATGTATTTACAGATCAGCAGTCCAGTACATGAAAGTGTTCAGCACTGAAAATCACAACAGTGCAAGCTTACGTGTTTTAGAGTATTTACTATATGAGCCACTGTGATACAAATTTTGCAATGTGCTAGAAAGAGGTACTGCCTCCTTTTTATGTTTCAATAATGTGATGAAGTATGTACTTTTTTTTTTTTTTTTTAGAATGGTCGGATGTTGATATCATAAATTATTGTTTGGATAAAAAATTATACATTGTAAAACATGCATGCCATTTATTATTTAAAATTAACAACAAACTCAGATACATTGCACAGACAGCATCAGACCACATTTGGAAATCAGGTAGATAAGAATCAAAAAATAAAAATGACTTCCTTATGTACACATATCAAACTCTCTAAAATTAAAAATCTAGCTTTATAATTTACATCCTGCTGTTATTACTGTCTAGAGCACATTTAGAATAGTATTTAGACTGTCTAGAGCACATTTAAAATAGCATTTAGACTGTCTAGAGCACATTTAGAATAGTATTTAGTGTTGATTAATACTAATAACAATAATTAATGGTGAAAAATATAACCAATAGTATTTACTAAAGGGAAATATGATTATTATTAATATATCTATATGATCAATTCATATTTAATATATTGTCAAGTTTATACAAGTATCTCCTTCAGTATTTTTCAATGAGAGATGGATTTTAAAAAATTATTATGCTGTGCCTTTACCGTTAGTTTATGGTAATACATTGCCTTTGATGCACTATTTTTTTCACCTATTAACCTCTGAATAATTAGAAGACATTGTACAATCAATGTGTTTATTTAGTGATTCATTGTGAGAGTGTAACCACCCCATACACCATTTTAATAGAGATAACAAAAAGTTATAAGATTACTAATAATACTCTGGTCTGTGGCATTTTAAAATTATAAAAATACAGTAATTCATGTAAGTAGTGTTCTGCTTGTCCTTTGTTAGTTTTCTATTGGTTGAATTTACACATTCTAGAAAATTATTTAAATAATCTACCAATTTATGACAATATCTGCTTTCTTTTTTAATACAATATGATATTAATTAGTTTATACTAACATAATGACTCTGTTTCCTCTCAATTGACAGTGAGAATATAATTAAGATTAGTAAAAGCTGTTCTTCCTATGCCCCCATATAATTATTCTTGAAACACTCTTGGCACGTATGAACGTCTCCAGAATTTGCCTTGACTAATGCACAACTCTAGAAAAAAATTATTTAAGGTAAGATGTGAATTTGTGCTTAACAATGCAAGTAGAGGAACTATTCAGGTTGCAGATGGGGGCATAATTAGTTTGCCAAGTATGTTATAAACTATTGAGAACAATTGTCAATGGCTCTTATTGAGAGTGGAAAGAAGGCTAAAGTAGAGAAAAGTTTGATACAAGTCTATTCCATTTTCAGTAATCTGTTGGGATTGCATTATCACAGATAACGGTCTATCTAGGTACTTGTAATCCTGTGATACTATTTTCAAATAAGCAGAAATAATCTGTTTCTTACAAATATAAAAATCTAACAAATACGAGAACAATCTAATAGAAAGCACATTGCAAAAGTCTAGGATAAAGTTTCATGCTGCAAAAAACATATGTGTGCACGTGTCTTTATATCTGCATGACTTATAATCCCTTGGGTATATACCCAGTAATGGGATGGCTGGGTCAAATGGTATTTCTAGTTCTAGATCCTTGAGGAATCGCCACACTGTCTTCCACAATGGTTGAACTAGTTTACAGTCCCACCAATAGTGTAAAAGCGTTCCTGTTTCTCTACATCTTCTCTAGCACCTGTTGTTTCCTGATTTTTTAATGATTGCCATTCTAACTGGTGTGAGATGGTATCTCACTGTGATTTTGATTTGCATTTCTCTGATGGTGAGTGATGATGAGCATTTTTCCATGTGTCTGTTGGCTGCATACATGTCTTCTTTTGAGAAGAGTCTGTTCATATCCTTTGCCCACTTTTTGATGGGATTATTTTTTTCTTGTAAATTTGTTTGAGTTCTTTGTAGGTTCTGGATATTAGCCCTTTGTCAGATGAGTAGATTGCAAAAATTTTCTCCCATTCTGTAGGCTGCCTGTTCACTCTGATGGTAGTTTCTTTTGCGGTGCAGAAGCTCTTTAGTTTAATTAGATCCCACTTGTCAATTTTAGCTTTTGTTGTCATTGCTTTTGGTGTTTTAGACATGAAGTCCTTGCCCATGCCTATGTCCTGAATGGTATTGCCTGGGTTTTCTTCTAGGATTTTTATGGTTTTAGGTCTAACATTTAAGTCTCTAATCCATCTTGAATTAATTTTTGTATAAGGTGTAAGGAAAGAATCCAGTTTCAGCTTTCTACTTATGGCTAGCCAGTTTTCCCAGCACCATTTATTGAATAGGGAATCCTTTCCCCCTTTCTTGTTTTTGTCAGGTTTGTCAAAGACAAGATGGTTGTAGATGTGTGGTATTATTTCTGAGGGCTCTGTTCTGTTCCATTGAGCTGTGTCTCTGTTTTGGTACCAGTACCATGCTGTTTTGGTTACTGTTGCCTTGTAGTATAGTTTGAAGTCAGGTAGCGTGATGCCTCCAGCTTTGTTCTTTTGACTTACGATTGTCTTGGCAATGCAGGCTCTTTTTTGGTTCCATATGAACTTTAAAGTAGTTTTTTCCAATTCTGTGAAGAAAGTCATTGGTAGCTTAGTGAGGATGGCATTGAATCTATAAATTACCTTGGGCAGGATGGCCATTTTCATGATGTTGATTCCTCCTATCCATGAGCATGGTATGTTCTATTTGTTTTTGTCCTCTTTCATTTTACTGAGCAGTGGTTTGTAGTTCTGCTTGAAGAGGACCTTTACATCCCTTGTAATTTGGATTCGTAGATATTCTATTCTCTTTGAAGCAATTATGACTGGGAGTTCATTCATCATTTGGCTTGCTCTTTGTCTGTTATTGGTATACAAGAATGCTTGATATTTTTGCACTTTGATTTTGTATCCTGAGACTTTGCAGAAGTTGCTTATCAGCTTAAGGAGATTTGGGGCTGAGATGATGGGTTTTTCTAAATATACAATCATGTCATCTGCAAGCGGGGACAATTTGACTTCTTCTTTTCCTAACTGAATACCCTTTATTTCTTTCTCTTGCCTGATTGCCCTGGCCAAAACTTCCAACACTATGTTGAATAGGAGTGGTGAGAGAGGGCATCTCTGTCTTGTGCCAGTTTTCAAGGGAAATGCTTCCAGTTTTTGCCCATTCTGTATGATATTGGCTGTGGGTTTGTCATAAATAGCTCTCATTATTTTGAGATACGTTCCATCAATACCGAATTTATTGAGAGTTTTTAGAATGAAGGGCTGTTGAATTTTGTCAAAGGCATTTTCTTTAAAAAATCT
Source organism: Colobus angolensis palliatus (assembly GCF_000951035.1). NCBI lineage: Eukaryota > Metazoa > Chordata > Mammalia > Primates > Cercopithecidae > Colobus > Colobus angolensis. The sequence continues at coordinate 948,973 of NW_012121043.1, forward strand.
GGTTTTGTAATCTCTATATTTTTATTCGAGTTTTTAATGCATTTATATTTATGTTATGATCAGTGTGGGGCTTGTCTGCCACACTGTTATTTTCCATATGTCTCATGTGTTTTTCCCTTTGTTTCTCTATTCTTTTGTGTTAAATATTTTCCAGAGCTCTAAAACAAAAAAAAAGTTTCATGCATTGCTACTTTAATTGTTAACATTCCAAGCATACTAATAAAAAAAATCTTCAGAAAATGTTCTTTGCTTTACATATAAAAATGTACAGAAGTTACGTAATTTTTTCCTTCTCTATTTCTCATTATTTTAATGTCTTTTGGAATTAAATGCAAGCTAAAATACATATTACTAGAGCTTATTAAAACTACATCTTCAGAGTAATCCTGTTATCTAAAGTTTAAATTTAAGGGAGGCAGAATTTTACTTCTATTCATTTTAAATTCTCAGTTGGGGCTGTTTGACAAAAAGATTGATTAACAAGACAAAAATATGCACCATGCAGGAGAAATCTCAATGAATAGTAACTAAAAAAAGATGGCTTAGAACCCCAACTTGTATAACTACTTCAACAAAGAATAGTAAAGTTGTAGAGAAATGACAGGACAGAGAGAAACAGCTTTAGGCTTCCATAGCTGGAAACTTAAAACTCACCCATATTTTCACATTGTTCTTTTTCCCCAGAGACTTTAGCAAGGATCTCTTTATTTCTATTGTCTCTGAGTTACAGACCTGTGAAGGCAAATTTTAGGTGTCAACTTGTCTGGATGACGGAACACCTAGAAAACTGGTAAAGCATTATTTCTGGCTGTAACTGTGAGGCTGCTTTCAGAGGACACTGGTGGACTTAGTTGGGGGGGATCTGCTCTCAATGTGGTGTGGCAATATCCAATCGGCTGAGTCCAGACACAACAAATAAGGCAATGGAAAGGTAATCCTCTTTCTCTCTCTCCTCAAGCTGGGCAATATAGATTGGCTGTGTTCCCCTCCAAATATCGTCTTGAAGTCCCATAATCCCCACATGTCGTGGGACGGACCTGATGGGAAGTAATTGAATCACAGGGGTGGATACCTCCATGCTGTTCTCCTGATGGTAAGTTCTCAAGAGGCCTGCTGGTTTTATAAGGGGCTTTCCCCCCTTTGCTTAGCACTTCTCCTTGCTGCTGCCAGGTGAATAAGGATGTGTTTGCTTCCCTTTCTGCCATGATTATTTCCTGAGGCCTCCCCAGCCCTGTGGAACTGTGAGTCAATTAAACTTTTTTCCTTTATAAACAACCCAGTCTGGGATATGACTTTATTAGCAGTGTGGAAATGGACGAATACAGTGGAAAACTCACAGTTCCAGGTTGTCTGTCCTTTGGGCTTCAGGACTTCTATCAGTGGTCCTCCAGATTCCCAGGCCTTCAGTATCAGACTGAGAGTTACACCACCAACTTCCCTGGTTCTGAGGATTTCAAAAATGGACTACTGGATGACAGCAGCATCACTGGGTCTCCTGCTTGCTGATGACCTGTCATGGAAATTCTCAGTTTACATGAGCCAATTTCCCTAGTATATATTATATATTTATATCCACATCTATATCCATATTTATATCCTATTGATTCTGTGAATGTGGAGAATTCTAATATAGTACCCATGCTAAACTTACAATATTGGAAAAGTTTTGGGATCTTTATAATTTAGGTTTCCCCACCCCCAGCTAGTTAGTCCCAGAATCTTGCATACTTCTATGTATTTTGACTTTCCAAGAAGAGCGTTTGTTATTCTCACTCAGAAAATTACTTTACCAGACCCCTCTAGTTTTTTCAGAAGAAGGTATGAACTTCTCAAGAATTTGGCAAAAGCAGTTTTCGTAAAAAAAAATGGCCTGGACTGTGCATTTAAGGTGAAACATTGGCATTTTCAGCAGGGAATAGATTTAAGAATATCTGTTTTTTAGGGGCAATAAGGTTGTGTGTGTGTGTGTGTGTGTGTGTGTAGTTTGGGAATAAACAAGTGGGACATTATGAAATTGAGCAAGAGATGAATAAATACAAAGAGGAGAGAGGGTTTTGTGAAGAAATGTTCTAGAACAGGTTGTTGGAGCATCCCAGGCCTTGATTTATCAGGCATACAACAATAAGGTTGTTGCTGTTGTTGTTCTAAGCCAATAGAAGAAGGACATATAAAGTTATTCTTTCAATATACTGTTGAATTTAAATAACACATATATAATGCATGGTATGTTCATTAGAGAAATTAAACTATACTTTGCATGTCTATCTCTATATTTTATTGGAATATTTGGATTTGAAATAGTTAAAATTTTTAAAGTGATCAACAAGAATTCAGATAAAATGAGAATGTACTGCTGTGTAAAATGTTAAATAAAAATCTCAACACAATCAGTTAGAAACCTACGTATATTTATATTTTTTTAATCTACAGGTTAATTCTACTTTAGGGGATACACTGTATAACTTATTTTACAAATATGCATGTTGTCCACTTAGAAAATGCATTGCTATGAAATCTTCATTTATGTAAGATTTTAAACCAAAGGAACACTCTACCATATCTGGGCTTACTTTTTGGTGTTTCTACCTTAGCTCCTATTCCTATTCTGTCACCCAAAATAAGGTTGATCCATTGACACTAAAATTACTTTTCTTGATTTGGGTTTCTTTGTCTCACAAGGGCCAACTACCTTGCAACTCTTATCCCACAGATTAATGGGTTTTCTGGTTTTGCCGGGATGCCTTTTAAATTTCTTTCTCTAGAAGGGAATTATTTCTGGATGATTCAATCCTACAAGCTTTTCCAAGTTGCTCTCATGACTTTGGCTGCCTCCCATAATTTTAGGGCTGATGTACGTGTGTTATTTTGCCCTTCATTTGTATTTATATTTATCCATTTTGTCAAATGTTTGAAAAAGATATTGGAAGGTTGTATTCATACTGCAAAAGTTTTTGGATAAATTTTAACAATAATTTAAAAAACAATGTTGAATATGTTATACATATATTCAATAAGTTACAACGCAGCTGATTTATGAACAAAAAACTTGAAGAGGCTATTTTTTATGTCTTATATAATTAAGTATTTTCAAACCATTTAAATTGTTTTTCTTTTGGTATGAGTTTTTCTAAATTTTATTTTCAGGTATGGAATTCTCTAAAATGTTATGTTAAAAGAATCTGAGATACAATGTATGGATTGAATATTTTATTGACACAGTATTTTTTCATAAAATTTAAACACATAATATTGTCTAGATTTTATGAATGATGATTATTCTCTCCATATGCAGTCTATGCCATTTTCAGTTGTGAAATAATTGTAATTTTCTATTACTGGAAATTACTTTTACATGATTCTAGCGTTGTATATGCATTTCTGTTTATTACTTAAAGTGCTATTTTCATTCAACACTATTTGCAGAAAACAATCAAGTGATCTTATTCTACTATCTAGATAATTATTACTTAACACTGATCTTTTTTTCATTAAACACCTACTCATTTCGTTAATGTAAATAGCATCGTGAAAATTAAAGACGCAAGTTTCTTCAAGAAATAGCTCAATGAATTAAGACTAAGACAACATAGTATGTCCTATCGAATTATTAAAGTTAATATCTTCAAATTCATAAAATTTAGTATAATTTTTCAAATGTCACCTTTCCTTTTATTAGCATATTATTTGTTTTTCTTACATATTAGTGAAGGTACAATTAAATAACAAGTCAAATCTCATTTGAAACAGTAACAATTTTTTTTTAATGTATGAATTTCCCAGTTTTTCACAATGGAGCAATTTTATAGGATGAAAAAGAGTTTAACTATTAATCCCCCATTTTTAAGTTGGTTAGCTTTTTTTTTTTTCTTTTGAGATGGAGTCTCGCTGCTCTGTTGCCCAGGCTGGTGTGCATTGGTGCTATCTCGGCTCGCTGCAAGCTCCGTCTCCTGGGTTCACGCCACTCTCCTGCCTCAGTCTCCCGAGTAGCTGGGACCACAGGCGCCTGCCACCACGCCCGGCTAACTTTTTGTATTTTTAGTAGAGACAGGGTTTCACCCTATTCGCCAGGATGATCTCGATCTCCTGACCTCGTGATCTGCCTGCCTCGGTCTCCCAAAGTGCTGGGATTACAGGCGTGAGCCACCGCTCTCTGCCAGTTGGTTTTTAACATATTGGTTTATCTATCAATGACACGTTGTTTTTCTGCACCAAAACATTTTGAACCAGATAATTTCTCCTGTTCTATTTTAATGATTACATACTTTAAAAGTCCTTAGATTCAGATAGTTTATATACTGACAATGCTAGGTTTTATAAAACGTATGTATTATAATCAATTCCTATGTGTTAAATGATTTCTAATTTACATTTCTTATAGTATGAATATTGAAAGAAAATGCATATGGACTTAAAGCTCACATTTAGTTTTCAAATGTAGTATCACAATTTCTTGTTAATCCCTTCTTTTGAATTTGTCAAGTAAGTGTATGTATATACATCCACAGTATACCTTTATGTGTGTGTACATACACACACACACACAGATAATTTACATACACATACATACAGAAATACATAACACACAGTTCTGGATTGTTGTTTTTGTTTTTTTAGATCCATACTCTAGCTGCTACTAGTGACTTGCAAGCTGGTTTGTACTTCACAAAGTTTCTCACCCGGCAATCATTATACCCCAATCACATTGGGCAAGCTTCTATATTTGTTAGCATGGCAAGAAGATGTATCTGAACTTGTTTTTAAAGTGATCAGTATATTTTTTGGACAATTTCCATCTTCCTCAACATTTGTAGCTTGATTAGGAATATAACTAGAATGATACAGAAATATTTTATGCTGAAACACAAGCAGTGTTAAAAAGTTGCAATATTTCCCTTATTATAAAAAGGAATATAGGGGCATGCCCAAGATGGCCAAAGAGGAACAGCTCCAGCCTCCAGCTCCCAGTGTGCGTGTCACAGAAGATGGTTGATTTCTGCATTTGCAACTGAGGTACTGGGTTCCTCTCACTGGGGAGTGTCGGACAGTTGCTGCTGGTCCGCGGGTGCAGCCCAACCAGCAAAAGCTGAAGCAGGGTGAGGCATCACCTCACCTGGGAAGGACAAGAGGAAGGGAATTCCTTTTCCTAGCCAAAGGAAATCGAGACACACAACACCTGGAAGATCGGGTAACTCCCACCCTAATACTGTGCTTTACCAAGGGTCTTAGCAAACAGCACACCAGGAGATTATATCTCACCTCTGGCCCAGAGGGTCCCCACACTGACAGAGCTTCCCTCATTGCTAGCACAGCAGTCTGAGATCTAACTGCAAGGTGGCAGCAAGGCTGGGGGAGGGGTGCCCACTATTGCTGAGGCTTAAGTAGGTAAACAAAGCCGCTGGGAAGCTCAAATTGGGTGGAGCCCACCACAGCTCAAGAAGGCCTGCCTGCCTCTATAGACTGCACCTCTGGGGACAGGGCATAGCTAAACAAAAAACAGCAGAAACCTCGACAGAGGTAAGTGTCCCTGTCTGACAGTTTTGAAGAGAGCAGTGGATCTCCCAGCATGGAGGTTGAGATCTGAGAATGGACAGACTGCCTGCTCAAGTGAGTCTCTGACCCCTGAGTAGCATAACTGGGAGACATCCCCCACTAGGTGCAGACTGACACCTCACACCTCACAGGGCTGGGTACACCCCTGAGACGAAGTTTCCAGAGCAAGAATCAGACAGCAACACTCAATGTTCAGCAATATTCTATCTTCTGCAGCCTCTGCTGCAGATACCCAGGCAAACAGGGTCTGGAGGGGAAGTCAAGCAAACTCCAACAGACCTGCAACTGACGGTCCTGACTGTTAGAAGGAAAACTAACAAACAGAAAGGACACCCACATCAAAACCCCATCAGTATGTCACCATCGTCAAAGACCAAAGGCAGATAAAACCACAAAGATGGTGAAAAAGCAGGGCAGAAAAGCTGGAAATTCAAAAAATCAGAGCACGTCTCCCCCTCCAAAGGAACACAGCTCATTGCCAGCAATGGAACAAAGCTGGACAGAGAATGATTTTGATGAGTTGAGAGAAGAAGGCTTCAGTCGATCAAACTGCTCAGAGCTAAAGGAGGAATTATGTAACCAGCACAAAGAAACTAAAAACCTTGAAAAAAGATTTGATGAATGGCTAACTAGAACAACCAATATAGAGAAGTCCTTAAAAGAATGGATAGAAATGAAAACCATAACACAAGAACTACATGACAAATGCACAAGCTTCAGTAACTGAATCGATCCACTCTAAAAAAGAGTATCAGTGATTAAAGATCAAATGAATGAAATGAAGCAATAAGAGAAGTATAGAGAAAAAGGAGTAAAAAGAAATGAACAAAGCCTCCAAGAAATATGGGATTATGTGAAAAGACAAATCTACATCTGATTGGTGTGCCTGAAAGTGACAGGGAGAATGGAACCACGTTGGAAAAATCTCTGCAGGATATCATCCAGGAGAACTTCCCCAACATAGGAAGGCAGGCCAAAATTCAAATTCAGGAAATACAGAGAACGCCACAAAGATACTCCTCGAGAAGAGCAACCCCAAGACACACAATTGTCAGATTCACCAAATCTACATCTGATTGGTGTGCCTGAAAGTGA
>NW_012121043.1:962583-963062 GCF_000951035.1 Colobus angolensis palliatus
GACTTTAAACCATCAAAGATCAAAAGAGACAAAGAAGGCCATTACATAATGGTAAAGGAATCAATTCATCAGGAAGAGCTAACTATCCTAAATATCAATGAACCCAATACAGGAACACTCAGATTCATAAAGCATGTCCTTAGAGAATTACAAAGAGATTTAGACTCCCATACAATAATAATGGGAGACTTTAACACCCCACTGTCAACATTAGATCAACGAGACAGAAAGTTAACAAGGATATCCAGGAATTGAACTCAACTCTGCACCAGGCGGACCTAATAGACATCTGCAGAACTCTCCACCCCAAAGCAATAGAATATACATTCTTTTCAGCACCACATCACACTTATTCAAAAATTGACCACATAGTTGGAAGTAAAACACTCCTCAGCAAATGTAAAAGAACAGAAACTATAACAAACTGTCTCTCAGACCACAGTGCAATCAAACTAGAACTCAGGACTAAGAAACTCAAT
>NW_012121043.1:964121-965147 GCF_000951035.1 Colobus angolensis palliatus
TAAACAGAACCAAAGACAAAAACCACATGATTATCTCAATAGATGCAGAAAAGGCCTTTGACAAAATTCAACAGCCCTTCATGCTAAAAACTCTCTGTGGTGAGAGAAATGCTGTGGTGACAGAAACTATCTCACATAGTTCATGTTACTCCCTCGCCACCCCCATCAGAGCAGGAGATGGTACATACTTCTGTGAGCCTTGACGAGAAGTCACATTACTGGCTCCCTTACAGACATTCCCCAGCATCAGCCTGCAGCTGAACCCAGAGGAGCAACAGCATTCACATAGTCTGGTTTTCAGGAACTACTACTTCCAGAGGAAGAGGGAGTGTACCATATCAAGGGAACATCCCACTGGTGGGAAGTTTCTTTCAGCAGAAGCACAGTTGCAGTGCTGGATTCAATAAATAAATAAAGCCTGCAGCTTTATCTCAACACAGAGGCAGACCTGGTGCTCATCAATGGTCTTGGAGAAGGGCACTCCTTTCCCCCCTCATTCCCCACTGCAAAAACAGCTGGGGCCTCTCCCATGGAAGCTCAGTGTGGATGCACCTATAGACAGCCTTTCTGAAACACTTCAGGGTAACTACATCCTCACAGGTGGAGCAACCTGCAGGTTCCGGTTGGCATAAGAGGTAGAGTCATGGGCTGGCCGTGGTGATTCATGCCTGTAATTCCAGCACTTAGGGAAGCCAAGGTAGGTGCACTGTCTGATGACAGGAGTTGGAGACCAGCCTGGCCAACATGGCAAAATCCTGCCTCTACTAAAAAATTATAAAAATTAGCCAGGTGTAGTGGTGGGTGCCTGTAGTCCCAGTTACTTGGGAGGCTGTGGCAGGATAATTTCTTGAACCCAGGAGGCTGAGATCACACCAGTGCACTCCAGCCTAGGTGACAGAGTAAGACACTGTCTCGAAAAAAAAAAAAAAAAAAAGAAAGAAAGAAAAGGTAGAATCAACGATAGCAATAATGTCCATCAATGATAGACTGGATTAAGAAAATGTGGCACATATACACCATGGAATA
>NW_012121043.1:965926-969913 GCF_000951035.1 Colobus angolensis palliatus
AAAAAAAAAAAAAAAAAAAGAAAGAAAGAAAAGGTAGAATCACATTTCCTGTCTACTTGGAAGATCAACATTCCTACAGGTGAATAAAGAAACACAAGAAGTGTCTCTGTGATCTGAATAGCCAGAACACTGTGTCAGGAATGCTATCTGAGAGGTAAAGCATCTTCCTGCGAGCCTGACAGAGGAGCAGAGGTGGCTTTTACTCTTCCCCTGATAAAAAGACCTCAGTGTGTTTCACTGAAAGCCTCCAGCCACCTCTGCTTTGTCAAGGCTGTGACCTCTGCCCACCAGTGGACATTGCACTTACCTACCTACTACAGCCACAACTGGTTTCTACCCCAGGACATTGTCCCTGCCAGCCTGAAGTCTGAAATATTCAACTCAGCCAATAAAAAGCTGAATAAATAAATACATAAATAAATAAATAGCCCAACATGGGGGAATGAGGTAAGCTTCAGGAGACCTCTGCCATTCCAACCGCATAGGAGATAGTAAACTTTCCGACACACTGAGCACATTGCTACTACAACCAGTATCTGACACACTGAGCACATTGCTACTACAACCAGTGTCTGAGAAAGTCATCATACAAAGACGCTCTATAACCAAAGACATCACAGGAAGACTTCATCCTTGAAAGCACCAAGAGCTGAATTAGGCTACCATAAACTGTAAACATTTAAGTCACATATTTAATGGGGGGAAGAAGAAATCTTTTAAAAAGTCAAATAAAAAATAAACTCAAGAATAATGAGAAGAAATAGTCTACCAAATGAGAAGAAATTGGAAAAATAATTTTGGTAATATGACAAAACAAGGTTATATAACACCCCCCAAAAGATCAGATTAATCCTCTAGCAATGGATTCAAACCAAAATAAAACACTCAAAATACCAGATAAAAATTCAAAACATTGACTATTAAACTACCAAATGAGATACCAGAGAAAGGGGAAAATCAAATAAATACATTTAAAAAACAATTCTCGATATGAATGAAAACACTTTTGAAACACATAAATATTTTAAAGAAAAGCCACTAAGAACTTCTTAAATGAAAGACACATTTAGGAAATTACAAAATGCCATGAAAAGGTTTAACAATAGACTAGAAAAAGTAAAAGGAAGAATTTCTGAGCTCAAAGACAAGGCTTTTGAATCAACCCAATTAGACAAAAATAAAGAATAAAAAGAAAGAAAGAAAGTCTATAAGAAACAAAGGATTATGTAAAGTGGCCAAACCTAAGAATAATTGATGTTCCTGAGGGAGAAGAAAAAGCAAAACGTTTTGAAAACTTATTTGAGGGAATAATTAAGTAAAACTTCCCTGGCCTTCCTAGACATTTACATGTACAAATACAAGAAGCTCAATGTACTCCCGGGAGATTAATCACAAAAAAAACTTTAGCAAGGAATATAGTCATCAGACTATCTAAAGTTAATGTGAAAAAAAGAATACGGAGAGGAGTGAGACAAAAGCACTAGGTAATCTATAAAGGAGAACCTGTCAGACTAACAGCAGACTTGCTACCAAAAAACCCTGCAAGCTAGAAGAGGCTAGGTTCCTATCTTCAGCTTCCTTAAATGCGATAACTCTTAGCCAATAAGACATGAAGGAAAAAGAGAGTCATTTTCTAACAAACGAATGCTGAGGGAATTTATTACTACTAGAGGAGCCCTACAGGAAATGCTAAAGAGAGTTCTAAATCCTGAATCAAAGAATATTCACCAATATAGACTCTCTTGAAGGCATAAAACTCACAGGGCCTAAAAAATAAAAACACAGTGAAGAAACCAAAGTACCTGGGTAATAACTAACATAATGACTGGAAGAGTTCCTAAATCTCAGTATTAATGCTGAATGTGAATGACCTAAATGTTCCAGTTAAAAGATACAGATTGGCAGAATGGATAAAAAAAAAAACAAAAAAAATCATGAGCCAAATACCTGCTATCTTCAAGAGACTCACCTAACATGTTAGGATTTATATAAACTCAAAATAAATGGGTAGAAAAAGATATGTCAGGTAAATGGCATATCTTTATAGTCCAGAACTATAATCTAGAACAAATGGACCTAACATGTATTTTCAGAACATTCTACCCAAGAACTAAAGAAAATACATCCTTCCCATCAGCACATGGAACATTCTCCAAGATAGACCATATGAAAAGCCACAATACGAGTCTCAATAAATCTAAAAATATCAAAATCATATCAAGTGTCTTCTCAGACCACAGTGGAATGAAACAGGAATCAACTACAAAAGGAACCCTCAAACCTATAGAAGTACATGGAAATTAAGCAACTTGCCCCTGAATGATTTTTGCGTCAATGACAAATTCAGGATCGAAATTTAAAAGTTCATTGAAATGAGTAACAATAGATATATAAGCTATCACAAATTTACAACTTAATGTCACACCTGAAGAAACTTGAGGAACAAGAACAAACTAAACCCAAAGCTAGCAGAAAGAAATTAATAACAAAGAGCAGAAATAAATAACATTGAAACAAAAAAGTACAAAAGCAATGAAACAAAAGTTGGTTCTTTGAAAAGATAGGCAAAATTGATAAACAATTAGCTAGATTAACCAAGAAAAGAAGAGAATATTGAAATGAATTCAATCATAAATGAAACTAGAGACATTACAATTTATGATACAGGAATGCAAAAGATCATTTGAGACTACTATGAACACCTCTATGCATACAAATTAGAAAATCTAGAGGAAATGGATACATTCCTGCAAACATGCAACCCTCCTGGATGAAGTCGGAAAGAAATAGAAACTGTGAACAAATGAATAACACGCAGTGAGACTGAATCAGTAATTTAAAATTGCCAAGGAAAACAAAAAGCCTAGGACCAGATGGATTCAGAGGCGAATTCTATCCAAGATTAAAAGAAGAATTTGTGCTGTTTCTACTGAAACTATTTGAGAAGATTCAGAAAAATGGAATCCTTCCCAACTCATTTTATAAAGCCAGTATCACCCCGATACCAAAACTAGGAAAGGACATCATAACAACAACAAAAACTACAGACCAATATCACTGATGAACATAGATGCAAAATTCCTCAACAAAATTCCAGCAGCAGCTCAAAAAGATAATACATCATGATCAAGTGGGTTTTATCCAAGGACTGCAGGGATGGCTTCACATACGCAAATAAATAAATGTGTTAGATCACATAAAAAGTATTTAAAACAAAATCCATAGGAACACCTCAATAGATGCAGAAAAACATTCAATAAAATCCAGCCTCTATATATGATAAAAACACTCAATAAACTAGGAACAGAAAGGACTTACCTCAAAATGATAAAAGCCATATATGACAAACCCAAAGCCAAATTTTCCCCATATTACTGAACGGGAAAAAGTTCAAAGCATGTCCCCTTTAGAAACAGAACAAGACAAGGATGCCCACTTTCACCACTTCTAGTCAGTATAGTACTGGAAATCCTATCCACAGCTGTCAGGCAACAGAAAGAAATAATGGGCATCCAAATTCGAAGTCAAATTATCACTATTTACCCATGATGTAATTGTATAGCTAGAAAACCCTAAAGATTCCTTCAGAAGACACCTAGATTTGATGAACAAATTCGGTAAAGCCTCATATTACAAAATCAATGTGCACAAATAAGTAGCATGGCTATACACTAACAGTGACCAGGCTGAGAATCAAATGAAAGGCTCAATCCATTTTACAAGAGCTGCAAGTTAAAAAATAGAAAATAATAATAATAAAAAAAACTAGTAGTATACTTAACCCAGGAGGTTAAACATGTCTACAAGGAGAACTGAAAAACACTGCTGAAAGAAATCACAGATGACACAAACCAATGAAAACACATCCTATGTTCATGAATTGGAAGAATTAATATTATGAAAATTATTGTACTGCCCATAGCAATTTACAGATTCAATGCAATTCCTTTCAAGATACCAATATCATTTTTCACAAATAGCAAAAAC
>NW_012121043.1:970693-972296 GCF_000951035.1 Colobus angolensis palliatus
AAATGATATCATTTTACTTTTGCAAGAATGACCATTATCAAAAAGTCAAAAAAGAATAGTTGTTGACATGGATGTGGTGAAACGGAATCACTTGTACACTGCTGGTGGTAATGTCAGTTTGTACAACCTGTATGGAAAACAGTATAGAGACTTTTTAAAAAATTTTTTTCCAAAACAAAGTCTTGCTCCATTGCCCAGGCTGGAGTGCAGTGATGATTACAGCTCACTGTAGCCTCAACCTCTTGGGGCCAAGCATTCCTCCTGCCTCAATCTCCCAAGTAGCTGGGGCTAGAGACACATGCCACCACACCCAGCTAATTTGTTTGTTTGTTTTTAGAGATGTGGTTTCCCATGTTGTCCAGACTGGTCTAGAACTCCTGGGCTCAAGCAATCCATCCACCTTGGCCTCCCAAAGTGCTTGGATTACAGGCTTGAGCCACCATATCCAGCTGAGATTTCTTAAAAAATGAAAAGTGGATCTATCATTCAATGTAACTATCCCACTACTGAGTATATGGGAAGAAGAAAAATTAATCCAACTCAAGATGAGTATTCTCTTCCTTGTGAAGAAGATAATTTTTACAAAAGATAACACTTCCCATTTTGAAAAAAATTTCCATATTTCTATTACATTATCAATAGAATATTATTTTTGCTTAAAAACCCTGATTTTTTTTTCTGTTCTGTGGTAATATCTTTCATTATATAATTATATTATTAAATAGTTCAATATTTATCACAGGAGTACATTGCCTAACTTAACATGTAACATTTTCACTTTATAACTCTTCAGGTATTTATTTTAGGGGTATTAGGTACTTCCTTTTGTATACAACAAGGTACAAGGTAAAAATATTATTTTTGAAATGTTAACTTCCAAAAATAAATTAATTTGAAGTAAATTTATGATTTAGAATACTCTGGTACCATTGATGGCTAACTTTTCTCCGATTTTCACATGGAACATATTTGTCTTAAATTCTAATTTTATTACAAATAATTGAGACATCAACAGTAGGATGATTTTTAATCTAACTTCATATATATTCAAATACATAAAAATCCATTGATTTATTATTTTAAAACATATTTTTGTCATATAAGCATTTTAGTACTTAATATTCTGAAATGACACCAAAACTTTCAAAGTTTATTATGATAATTATATACTATAAAAATGTTAAATTTACTATTTGAGCTTTTAAAATAAGATTTTTAATCTCACAGTGGTAAATTTCAAACTTAGATCTTAGTGGTTATCTAATTTAGAAACATACATAGAAAATGACAGCTATGTGAGGTTACTGACATGTTAATTAGTTTAATTTTAATAATTTCACAACGTACACATATATCAAAATATCATATTATAATCATTAATATATATAATTTTGTCTATTATACTTTATTTATTTGTTATTTTTTTGAAACGGAGTCTCACTCTGTCTCCCAGACTGGGGTGCAGTGGCCTGATCTCGGCTCACTGCAAGTTCTGCCTCCTGGGTTCATGCCATTCTCCTTCCTCAGCCTCCCCAGCAGCTGGGACCACAGGTGCCCGCCACCACGCCCCGCTAAGTTTTGTGCATTTTTAGTAGAGACAGGG
>NW_012121043.1:973566-976625 GCF_000951035.1 Colobus angolensis palliatus
AACATGCTTCTGAACACCAAGTGTTAAAATTATCACATATTTGATCAAACTGACTTCAAAATGTTCAAATTCTGTTAAGTCTAATCTTAGAAAAGTATTTTTATTTGTAAATGTTTTAAACAATCAGCACAAGATTCCACCTATTTTAAATTTAATTTGGTGGAGGATTACTTTCTCTTTTATCTTCCTTTTTAAAAATCACCTTCTAAAGTGACTACCACCATGGTCACAGTTACATTCTGCAATATGAGCAAAAGCATGTTTTAACTTAGAAGTATGTGTCCAGTACTATCTGTAAAGTCATTAAATATAGACAGTTTTACTAGTAACTTGTTTGTACTCCCCAGGTATTTCTCTAATGATGAAGAACAGGGTGTGATTTCACTGGAATATGGTGATTCCAATATTCTCTTACCTGATAAACATGACATGCTATAAATTTGATTGTGTAAAGTTGGAATAGTTCCACACTTTTTCTCATTATTTCTTTTTCCTGTAGCTACTCTACTGAAATAAAACCTTCAGTTTTTATATGCACAACTTTTCCATCACTCAAAATCAACTTAAAACTATAAATCTCCTATTTACCTTTGCAAGTTTGAGGAAGAGTCAGAGGCTGTTTACAACTAAGATGACCTTGAGTTAAACGTTTTTAAGCATTTAATTATTAAATTATTAAATTTTTACACAAAATTCGACACATATATACTTACACATACTGGATCTTTAATAATTATTTAAATAGTTATTTGAAATAAAATCTTAGAAAATGGATTATTCAAGTATACAAGTAAATTCCACAGAAGTTAATCATCTATGCGCCAGGGTTATTATGTAACTATAATTATGATTTTCCTAGAAAAATGCTTCAGAGTTAAAATAACTAATATTTTGAAAAATACAAATTTAAAAAATCCTCAGAGTAAATAAAACATCTATTGATCTTCTTTCTCTAAAACTTGAAATGCACTTAAACTACAGAATCTCATAATTCATGTACAAAAAAAATTCTTAATTATGAAGATTAAATGTTTGTTGAGGGGAAGAATTGTTGGTGGTGGAATAACCACAATAATCTACTTACCTTAAATTACAGGCTTGAGAAGAGATGAAATAACTTCTCTTCAAAGGTAATTCATGTTCAAATATTCATTCTGGGCAAGCCCAGTGCTCATCTACTTTCCCAGCTGTGATTCTGATGTCAGTGGCTGCTGCCATCGCGCTGACTGCTGCAGGGAGACGCGGCTGAGGCTGCACACTCCATGGAGCCAGTGGAAGCCCCACCCCTTCTGAGTTGGGGCAGGAGCTCCCTGGATGCCTCTGAAGCCATCCAAACTATGGATATCGACCCAGGTCTCCTACTCTATGGAGCAGGCAGGAGCCTCACCCTCCTGGACGGCGTTGCAGTTGCCCAAACTGTGCCTGTGGATCTGAGCCTCCCTAAGCTCTCAGTGGGGCGCCAGGAGAGGGTAGGGACTGCCTTCCCAGGTGCAGCTGCAGCTGCCTCTCCTGGCTGTAGACCTGGGCCTCCAGCTCTAAGGAGCAGGCAGGAGCCCCGCCCAAACTGCTGCTGCGGATCTGAGCCTCCCTGTGCTCTTCAGGGTGGCTAAGAGCAGGCAGGATATTCCCTCTAGGGGGCAGCTGCAGACGGGGACCTCCCACTCCACGGAGCAGGAAGGAGCCAGGGACAAACTGGAGACCCGTCCCTTCCAAGCTGACAGTGAGAGGTGACAATATGCTAGCAGCCCTCGCTCTCCGTGCCTCCTTGGCCTCGGCGTCCACTCTGGTGGGGCTTGAGGAGGCCTTCAGCCCACCACGGCACTGTGGGGACCCCTCTCTGGGCTGGCCCAGGCCAGAGCCAGCTCCCTCTGCTTGCAGGGAGGTGTGGAGGGAGAGGCCCTGCACTGGGAGCGGCCGGCGGGTGCCACTGACCCAGGGCAGTGAGGGGCTTAGTATCCGGGCCAGCAGCTGCCGAGGTTGCGCCTGCTCCCGCAGCACTGCAGGCCTCCATGCACTGCGCTGGAATTCTCCCCGGGCCTCAGCCGCCTCCCGGCGGGGCAGGATTAGGGACCTGCAGCCTGCCATGTCCCAGCCTCGCCTCAGTGGTCAGCTCCCGCCCAGCGGAGCCTCCCCTAGGAGCGCCGCCCCCTGCTCCAGGGCGCTCATTCCCATCAATCACCCAGGGACTGAGGAGTGCGGGTGCACAGCGCTGGACTGGCAGGCAGCTCTGCCCTCAGCCCTGGGGCAGGATCCACTAAGTGAGGCCAGCTGGGTTCCTGAGTCTAGTGGCGATTTGAAGAACTTTTATGTCTAGCTAAGGGATTGTAAATACACCAATCAGCACCCTGTGTCTAGCTCAAGGTTTGTACATACACCAATCACTACTCTGTATCTAGCTAACCTAGTGGAGACTTGGAGAACTTTTCTGTCCAGCACTCTGTGTCTAGCTAAAGAATTGTAAACATACCAATCAGCACTCTGTGTCTAGCTCAGGGATTGTAAACGCCCAATCAGCATACTGTCAAAATGGACCAGTCACTGCTCTGTAAAACGGACCAGTCAGCTCTCTGTAAAACTGACCAATCAGCAGGATGTGGGTGGGGTCCGATAAGGGAATAAAAGCAGACTGCCCCTGCCCCCCACACGCAACTCCTCCAGTTATCCTTCTGCAGTGTGGAAGGGTTGTTTTGTGCTTTGCAGTAGGTTTTGCTGCTGTTCAGTCTTTGGGTCCAGCAACCTTTATGAGCTGTAACACTCCCCGCGGAGGTCGGCAGCTTCACTCTTGAGGCCAGCGAGATCACGAACCCACCGGGAGGAATGAAGGACTCTGGACGGGAGGAAAGAAAAGCTCCAGACACGCCGCGTTAAGAGGGTAACACTCACTGCAAAGGTCTGTAGCTTCACTCCTGAGGACAGGGAGGCCACGAACCCACCAGAAAAAAGAAACTCCTAACACGTCCGAACATCAGAAGGAACAAATTCCAGACACACCATCTTTAAGAACTGCAACACTCACTGTGAGGGTCTGCGGCTTCATTCTTGAGGTCAGAGACACCAAG
>NW_012121043.1:976675-988670 GCF_000951035.1 Colobus angolensis palliatus
GCTCTAAGGAGCAGGCAGGAGCCCCGCCCAAACTGCTGCTGCGGATCTGAGCCTCCCTGTGCTCTTCAGGGTGGCTAAGAGCAGGCAGGATATTCCCTCTAGGGGGCAGCTGCAGACGGGGACCTCCCACTCCACGGAGCAGGAAGGAGCCAGGGACAAACTGGAGACCCGTCCCTTCCAAGCTGACAGTGAGAGGTGACAATATGCTAGCAGCCCTCGCTCTCCGTGCCTCCTTGGCCTCGGCGTCCACTCTGGTGGGGCTTGAGGAGGCCTTCAGCCCACCACGGCACTGTGGGGACCCCTCTCTGGGCTGGCCCAGGCCAGAGCCAGCTCCCTCTGCTTGCAGGGAGGTGTGGAGGGAGAGGCCCTGCACTGGGAGCGGCCGGCGGGTGCCACTGACCCAGGGCAGTGAGGGGCTTAGTATCCGGGCCAGCAGCTGCCGAGGTTGCGCCTGCTCCCGCAGCACTGCAGGCCTCCATGCACTGCGCTGGAATTCTCCCCGGGCCTCAGCCGCCTCCCGGCGGGGCAGGATTAGGGACCTGCAGCCTGCCATGTCCCAGCCTCGCCTCAGTGGTCAGCTCCCGCCCAGCGGAGCCTCCCCTAGGAGCGCCGCCCCCTGCTCCAGGGCGCTCATTCCCATCAATCACCCAGGGACTGAGGAGTGCGGGTGCACAGCGCTGGACTGGCAGGCAGCTCTGCCCTCAGCCCTGGGGCAGGATCCACTAAGTGAGGCCAGCTGGGTTCCTGAGTCTAGTGGCGATTTGAAGAACTTTTATGTCTAGCTAAGGGATTGTAAATACACCAATCAGCACCCTGTGTCTAGCTCAAGGTTTGTACATACACCAATCACTACTCTGTATCTAGCTAACCTAGTGGAGACTTGGAGAACTTTTCTGTCCAGCACTCTGTGTCTAGCTAAAGAATTGTAAACATACCAATCAGCACTCTGTGTCTAGCTCAGGGATTGTAAACGCCCAATCAGCATACTGTCAAAATGGACCAGTCACTGCTCTGTAAAACGGACCAGTCAGCTCTCTGTAAAACTGACCAATCAGCAGGATGTGGGTGGGGTCCGATAAGGGAATAAAAGCAGACTGCCCCTGCTCCCCACACGCAACTCCTCCAGTTATCCTTCTGCAGTGTGGAAGGGTTGTTTTGTGCTTTGCAGTAGGTTTTGCTGCTGTTCAGTCTTTGGGTCCAGCAACCTTTATGAGCTGTAACACTCCCCGCGGAGGTCGGCAGCTTCACTCTTGAGGCCAGCGAGATCACGAACCCACCGGGAGGAATGAAGGACTCTGGACGGGAGGAAAGAAAAGCTCCAGACACGCCGCGTTAAGAGGGTAACACTCACTGCAAAGGTCTGTAGCTTCACTCCTGAGGACAGGGAGGCCACGAACCCACCAGAAAAAAGAAACTCCTAACACGTCCGAACATCAGAAGGAACAAATTCCAGACACACCATCTTTAAGAACTGCAACACTCACTGTGAGGGTCTGCGGCTTCATTCTTGAGGTCAGAGACACCAAGGACCCACCGATTCTGGACAAAACCGGGGGGAGGGGAGCACCCCAGGTGCAGCTGCTCCTGCCCTACCAGATGCAGGACCTGGGCGTCTCTGTAGCCTTCACACTCAGGGTGGTGGAAGGCCCCACTCCCTGCAGGTTTGAGGATGTGTGGTCTCCCTGCCTGGTGCCTCTCCGCTCCAGGAACCTGCTTCAACCTCAAAGTGGGATAGAGGCTGAGCCGCGGGGCCATGAATGACAGCTAGAGGCAAACAGATTTCTGGGCAGAAATGTTTAGGTTCCCAAGAAGTCCTCACTTTCAGGCCAGGGAGAGCCTAAAGGGTGGGGGCCCGGCTGCCTGTCCCCCAGACTGGAGTAGGGATTTGAGGGTGCTTCCTCTGGGCCCACCCATGGCGGTCCATGGACCAATCGATGTGCACTTCCTCACCTTGAGGTTTATAAAATGCTGGGCTCAGGCAGAGCAGGGCAGAGGACAGCCAGAAGATGACGACAACAGAAGCACCAGCTGCAGAGAGGAGCTACTCCCTCTACTGATAGCTGGAGATGACGGAAAAACCAGTCGCAGAGAGGAGCTATCCTTTCCGCTGAGAGGTGTGCAAAGACCACCTGCTGGCAGAGAGGAGCCACACTCTCATCGCCTCCTTTCTGCTGAGAAGTTGGGACAACCAGTTGCAGAGAGGAGCTGCTCTCTCCAGGGCCTCCTCTCTGCTGAGAAATGAATACCTGATGGATGACCTACAGAGAGGAGCACTATGGGTCTCCTCTGAGTTATAACACTTGATAAACCTCATCATCATCTTGTTCTCCCTTCACTTGTCCGCCTACTTCATTCTTCCTGGGTGCAGGTCAAGAATTGTGCAAAGGCACTGCGGCCACGGAAGTTTGTGCTGGAATAAAATAGGGGTTATTAACTCATGGGCGGCAAACTGAGGAGCCGTTTTAGACAATAAACAGTCTGAAATGGAGATTTACATGCAGGAAGTTATTGGCGGGAGTGCTGATTTTAGTCTGAGAAACTAAAAATGTAAGATAGTGAGGGGATTAGGATTAGGCAGAGGCAAAAATTTAACTGAATACACTAAAAATGGAGGCCTTAGAAAATTCTTCAGGGAGTTTTGCTGAGTTGTTTCAATTAGAGAGAGTCAGGTATGGGTCTTCGAATTCCACATGGATTGCACTTTGGACACAGTCTGCCCTGGTTAGGAATGCAAGGTTAAGTGAGACGCTATTTTCTTCAATGTGCAATATAAACTTCTACAAGTCTCTAATGTTTCTGTGAGTCTTGTGAGTGAGATACTAGTTTTTATTTGTTTTGGACTATCTTTCCAAGGATGTTATCATAGTAAACATTTTTGGAAGATAGAGATCGTATCTCCCTCTGGAGTAATGAGCAAATATACTTACTGCCTAGTATAGTAAAGAGAATACTTCCAGCTAGAGCCAAAAGCAGGCACGCTAATGCCTACTATAAAAGATTCAATTGTTAAGAGTCCTTTTATGTGATGCAACTCAATATATGTACATATATTATCTGTACTGCTTTATGTCACACTTTAAAAGTTGCTGTTACAATGAGTAATAATGTATCCTTTGTGTCTGAACCAGGAATCTTATGCCTTCTATCATCAACTATGAAATTGTGGCAGGTTAACTTGCTAGCTTGAAAATAGAGTACAATTTCATATTTTTCAGGGTTCTTGACAGTAATTAGCAGCAAGGATATTTTTAGTAATTGAATGAAGTGTGCTGATCCTAGAAGGAAGACCCATGCGGTACACCTTGGAATGCATCAAAACAGCCATGAGAAAATCTAGTAGTAAAGATTCAGGGAAGAATCAAAATTTGTAATCCAGACTAATGGTATAAAGAAAACACCAATACAAAGAAATTCACCTCCATGATCCAGTCACTTCCCACCAGGCCCCTCCTCCAACAATGAGCATTACAATTGGACATGAGATTTGACTGGGGACACAAATTCAAACCATGTTACTGACACATAATCAAATACTCACTTGAGTGCTAAGAAGAGAATAATATCTTCTGAAAGCCTGACCAATAAGTTTTATCACCACAAAAGTATAACATATCAAAAATAATTATATAGATAAAAAGAAATGTCAGAAAAAGAATTAGGTGTAGAAAAATATATTGACACTTTTATAGTCTATAATCTATTTTTCTATTTGGAGTAACTGATTTGGGTTGGGTGGGTTTTGTAAATAAATACTGTAAAAAGTTAAGATATTACTTAGTGGGCGGGCACAGTGGCTCACGCCTGTAATCCCAGCACTTTGAGAGGCCAAGGCAGACGGATCACCTGAGGTCGGGAGTTCAAGACCAGCCTGATCAACATGGAGAAACCCTGTCTCTACCAAAACTACAAAATTAGGCATGGTGGCGCAGGCCTGTAATCCCAGCTACTCAGGGAGGCTGAGGCAGGAGAATCCCTTGAACCCAGGAGTCAGAGGTTGCGTTGAGCCAAGTTCGCACCATGCACTCCAGCCTGGGCAACAAGAGTGAAACTCTGTCAAAAAAAAAAAAAAAGTTACTTAGTATTTGTACGTATAAAGAGTAGGGTTATATGCATTAATATTTCCCAAATAATAAAAAAAAAGTATTTAAATGAATCTTGAACTTAAATTGTGGAAAAAAATAGATAATCTGAGAAATAGGATATTGAACCCAAGAAAAGCTAATTATCATTTCTGTAGTGAAAATAAGTTCGTAATTACCCAACCAAACTTGTAAGGGAAATATTTTATTTCTAAAATCCTGTGGTGGTTAATTTTTGCTGTGAACTCGACTGGGCCACACGATGTTCAGACTTTTCATCAAATATTCTAATGTTACAAGGATGTTTCTGGATGAAATGTAACATTTGAGTTGGTAGAAGAAGATTGTCCTTCCTAATGTGGGTGAACCTTATGCCATCAGTTGAGCAGCTGAGTAGAACAGAAAGGCTGAGTAAGAGACAACTCTTCCTACCTGGCTCTCTAATCTGGGAAAGCAGTGTTCTGCCCTTAAGTGGAACTTATACCATCCACTCTTGTTGTCCTCAGGTCTTTGCATTCAAACTGGAATTGCACCGCTGACTCTCCTGGGGCTCCCATTTGCTGATGGCGTATCTGGGGATTTCTTAGACTCAGGAGTTATGTGGGTAATCCATCTCTTTATAATAAATTATATGTGTGCATCTATATGTAAGTATATATACAAATGATATGTAATATGTAAATTAAATTATATTCATATATAATAGAATACATAATATATATTATATATCTTAATAGGCTATAATACTATATATACACACTTGTGTGTGTGTATATATATGTATGTGTGTGTGTGTATGCATACATATATATCTTTATTATTGATTGCATTTCTTTGGAAAACTCCAATAGGCATACTTCAGAGGTATTGCAGGTTTGGTTCCAGACTCCCACAATACAACTAATGTAGTAGTAAAGGAAATCATACTTTTTTTTGGTTTTCCAATGCATATATGTTAGGTTGACATTATATTGCAGTCTGTTAAGTTTGCAATAGCATTATGTGTACAAAAACAATGTACATACTTTCATTAAAAATACTTCGTTGCCAAAAATACTAATGTTCGTCTTTACCTTCACCAAGTCGTAATCTTTTTGGTGGTGGAGGGTCTTGCCTCTATGTTGACAGCTGCTGACTGATCAAGGTGATGTTTGCTGAAGGCTGGGGTGTCTGTTGCAATTTCTGACAATAAGACAACAATGAAGTGTGTTGCTTCAATTGGTTCTTTCTTTCATGAAAGATTTCTCTGTAACATGTGATGCTTTTTGATGGCATTTTATCCATATTCTGAGACTGGGGTCAATCCGCTCAAACCCTACTGCTCTCTTATCAAATAAGTTTCTGTTATATTCTAAATATTTTATTGCCATTGCAACAATGTTTCTAGCATCTTCATCAGGAGTATATTCCATCTCAAGAAACCACTTTCTTTGGTCATCCACAAAAAGCAATTCCTCATCCATTAAAACTTTATTAGGAGATTGAAGCAATTCAGTCACATCTTCACGTTTCACTTCTAATTCTAGCTCTATTGCTATTTCCACCACATCTTCATGACTTCTTGTAGTGAAATCTTGAACCTCTCAAGGTCATCCATGAGAGGTGAAATCAACTTCTTTCAAATTCTCGTGTATGTTGCTATTTTGACCTCCTCCCATGAATCATGAATGTTCTTAATGTCAATCTGTTCCAGAAGGTTTTCAATTTAGTTTCCCATCAGAGGAATCACTATCTATGGCAGTTATATTCTAAAAAAAATGTATTTGTTAAATAACAGAACTTTAAAGTTGAAATTACTCCTTGAGCCATGGGCTGCAGAATAAATGCTGTGTTAGAAGGCCTAAAAATGAGAATGAAAAAATGTATAAATCCTTTTTATCTGAGGCATGTTTGACTTTTACATTTTAAGGCCCAAAGAGGCATTAAAATCAGACGACAATCATGTCCTACTTCCCATATCGAAACTGCTTGTTAATGCTCCAAGTAGCTACAAATTAAGCTAAGAATGCCACATGCCAGATATTGCAACCCATACTTTACAGCTCAGCAATGCTTGGCCAATCATGAATCAATGTTATTTCTGTAAACCAATGAGAATTCCTGACAGACAAATTTATATCAGCCTACTCTATATTTCTTCTTTTACCTTTAGTTATATTTTATTTATTTATTCTTTGGGGGACAGAGTATTGCCTTGTTTCCCAATCTGGAGTGCAGTGGCATGAACATGGCTCACTATAGCCTCAGCCTCCCTGTTTCAAATGAACCTCCTGCCTCAGCCTCCCAAATAGCTTTGACTGCAGGCATGCACCCCCACACCCAGCTAATTTTTAATTTTTTTGTAGAGATGGAGTCTCATCATGCCCAGGCTGGTCTCAAACATCTGGGCTCAAGTAATCCTCTCACGTTGGCCTCCCAAAGTGCTGAGATTACAGGCATGATTTGCCATGCCTGGCCTCTTTTGCCTTTAAAAACCTGGTTGCAACGAAAGACAAATGGAGGACTCTCCACGACAACCTGAAAGTGTGTCCAGGTAACTGTCCTCAACCTTGGCCCTTATAAACTCTCTATATTAATTTTTACCCCAGCTTCTTCCCTTAGATATGTAAAGACAATATTAATCTCTCTGTACATCTCCACCAGAGTTCTTGTGTGATCAGGTGCCTTGTCAGTGAGCAGTAATATTTTGAAAGGAACTTTTGTTTTTTTCTGAAAATTGGATTTTAAAAGTAAGCTTAACATTCAGTAAACCATTATGTAACAAATGTGCTGTCATCCAGGCTGTGTTGTCTCATAGGCACAGTAGATTTGGCATAAATTCTTAAGGACCCTAAGATTTTCACAATTGAGCATTTAGCTTTAACTTAATATGACAAGTTTCATTAGCTCTAATAAGAGAGTCAGCCTGTTCTTTGAAGCTTTGAAGCCAGGCATTGACTTTTCCTCTTTAACTATGAAAGCTCTAGATGACATCTACTTCCAATATAAAGCTGGTTAATCTCCATTGAAAATCTGTTGTTTAGTGGAAAGACCTTCTGAATAATTTGTTGAAGATTCTACACCAGCACTTGCTCCTTCACCTTGCACTTTTATGTTATGGAAGTTTCTTTCCTTAAACCTCATGGACCAACCTCTGTTAGTTTCTACCCATTCTTCTGCAATATTCTCACTTCTCAGCCTTCACAGAATTGAAGAGAGTTGCGGATTTACTCTGAACTTGACTTGGCTTAAGAAAATGTTGTAGTTGGTTTGATCTTCTCTTCAGACCAGTAAAATTTTCTCCACATGAATAAAAATCTATTTTGTATAAAGGTTCTACATAGCTTAAAGTCACAATGAGATTAAACTAAATGCTTTTATTTAATATTTGATACTTTCATATCATTCATGTTTTCACTGAGTAGTACTTTTAATTTCCTTCAATAACTTTTCCTTTGTATTTACAACTTTTCTGTTTGATGCAAGAGACCTAACTTTCAGTTTATCTTGGCTTTTTACATGCTTTCCATACTAAGCTTAATTATTTATAGCTTTTGATTTAAATTGGGAGATGTGAAACTCTTCATTTCACTTGAACACTTTGAGGCAATTGTAGTAATATTCATTGGCCTAATTTCAACATTGCTGTGTCTCAGGGAATAGGGAGGACTGATGAGAGCAAGAGAGATGGGGGAATGGCCAAACAGTGGAGCAGTCAGAATACACACAATATTTATTGAATAAGTTCACCATCTTATATGGGCCTGGTTCATGGCTTCCCAGAACAATTGCAAGAGTGACATTTAGGATCACTGATCAAAGATCGCTATAACAGATACAATAATAATGAAAAGTTTGAAAGATTGTGAGAATTACCAAAATAGGACACAAAGGCACTAAGTGAGCACATGTTACTGGAAAAATGGGGCCAATATACTTACTTCATGCACGGTTTACACAAATCCTCAATTTGTAAAAAAAT
The DNA here is from genome assembly GCF_000951035.1 of Colobus angolensis palliatus. NCBI lineage: Eukaryota > Metazoa > Chordata > Mammalia > Primates > Cercopithecidae > Colobus > Colobus angolensis. The sequence goes on from NW_012121043.1 coordinate 984,716, forward strand.
GCACTATCTCCAAAGCACGACAACATGAAGCACAATGAAAGAGATATGTTAGTTAGCTTGATATAGAGCTGAAAATAAGAATTGTTATTTGGGAATGATTTGAAATGGTCTGTGTTATATAACCTTCCATTTACCTGAATGAGATTTTCAAAGAATCTCTTCTTACAAATTGAAACATATTTTTCAATATTATTAATTTATTATCCACTAAATCATTAGTTGCTTGCCAAATTGTCCATTCAAAACTATTTATAATTTCTTTATGTACCCCATTCACTGCATTCCCAGTTCCTAACTACATATAACTTTCTAATAAATATAATATTGTCTCCTCAAAAAGGTAAGCAAAAAACATTTTCCATCTCTATGGTTATGCCTTACATCTTTTGATACTGAAATAAGATTTATATGATAAACTACCAGATAATAATTTTTTAAATCTCACTGTGACTTTAAGTAATGTAGAACCTTGATATTTTTACAATTACTTACAGAATTATATGTCACACAAAATTTTATACCCATTATTCTTTAATAAAATATATTTATTTTATTTATAGTTAACATATAATGTTACTATAATAGCATTTAATGTAGTCACAAAGGAAAAAAGTGTTTAATATTTGTTGCTGATAAAGCACATTTTAATCTCTCTTTCCATATTACTCTAGGCTTCTTTGTTATCACTTTCCTGTAAAAAGAAGTTTGACCTATTTTCAAAGATCCACTACAGACTGCATATGCAAATGCCATATTTGCTGTATTATTTTCATAATCTTCAGATGCTAACACATAGGTTCTCTCACACTGTGCTGAATAAGTTGTACTATGCATAGTACTTTAATATAATTATTTTTCATCTCATAGTTACATAGCCCAAGATGAAGTTGAGAAAACCCAGGTACCACCAAAAAAAAAAAAAAATTAATTATATGATCTTCTCTCGCAGTACAACTTTTATATTATTTGTAGGCATATGTTTAGTTCTTGTGAGAAACATATGCCTTCTCCTGATCTTGGATAAAGGAGAGTGTTCTAAGAATGTCATAATTGATAAACAGTGGTCTTTGAAATGCTGGTTTTCTTTTCAAAATGGATGGAAGCCTTGATTTTAGTTAAGGATCTCACAGTTTCCTGGGATGCTGAAGAAATTAACAAGAGTTCAAAAGCAAATATGCTTAATTATAAAAGGAGAATTGATAATAAATAATTTGGAATTAAATAGCAATCCTAATTTCAAATTCTAAAGCCCTGTACTTTGAAGATAAGTAGGGTTTTGAGTAAATTTGGTCTTGAGATGATTTCTGTTACAGATATTTTGCGCCTTGCTCTAGAACATTCTGAACAGATAATAGTAGTTACTCTATAAATCTCTTTTCACTTACATTGAAAGTTTGAATTTAAGCCATGTTCTCTGAGGTAAAGGGTCAAAGGTTTTATCTACTAAGCCACCAAACACCTCAAGTATTTTTGAGTCCAGGTATTTCTTGATGACAGAAGACACTCATGAGGAATTATATGCTGCTCCTGAGGGTGAGGAAGTACAAGAAAGACAGCCTTATTGAGAGGATATGTGCTGCAGACTGACAGATTTTGACCTTCGCAATGACACAAAGGCAAAGATGAATGCAAAAGAGCCTCACTGCTGTTAAACATTGTAACAAGACAATCTTCAGGACCTAAAAAAATAAAAAAAGAGAAGGAAAACTGTTTATCAATATAGAGAGAATGAAAACAAGTGTAATATTGGTTTGAGAGAAATAGAAACTCAAAGACAGAAAACTTCAAATACTGTTGGTCAAACAAGTTACTAAGGATAGAAAAAGCAAAATGGCTGATATTGTCTAGTATTGTTTGGCAAATTATTATTTCAACTGCTTTTCTCCTTCTGTAAGTAGAAATGATTATTCTTCTTCAAGAAGAAATCCACTAACAGCATCCTTTTCTGGTAACTTTTTAAATTTTTAAACATTATATTATCATTGGAAATAAATATACCAAGGCTTAACCACCAAAGTGAAATCAGTTAATATAGATAATAATCAGTTAATTGTATTTTAATTTTAATTAATTGTATTTGCCTTCTTTTTATTGTAATTTGTATCCTAAATTAACGCAACAGTGTTATGAAAACAAGTTAGAGAGAACTCACATGATACCATGCACTCTCTAGTGAGCAAACAGCATTGTGCAGTAGAATTACAACCACAATAACTCAAACGTTTAGTTTTTAAGTAAAAAGTATTGTCACATGTGTCTTTTAATTTTTACTAATGAGTTGCAATAGCCTCCAGATCCTCATTAACAGAAAGTTGTCTCCTTTTTCCTGTCTTCTCCACATTTTGCCCAAAGCATCTTGTCTTGGGTTTTGTGTACAGTCTGATGTAAGTGGTTTAATTCTCCTTTCAAATGCCAGAGAAGAGACAACACCAGAAAGCCCACTGGCACCCATTGCTTTTCAACCTGCCAGAGTCCTCATTAGCAGCAACCAATTACAATTACTTATAGTAATCTCTCAAAGATCTCTTTTCATTTCAAAATTGAAAAAGTAAAAAATAAATGAAAATCACCAATATAAACTAGATAAATCTAACACATAACTAAGCTTAATTCAAAATATATATTTTAGAAATCCATAATATTTATATTATGCAATTTCTCAACAATGGGTTTTTTATTTTTCCATTTTTTATTTTCAATAATTTCAATAACATTAAACAGAATAATATTAAATTATACTCTTAAAATTTGTTGATAAAATGTTAATTATTGAAAATCTTACTAGTTAGAAGTGAGAATTAATTCTGTATAATGCCTGTATAGAAAAATGTATGATCATTTTTACTGGTTAAATATATATCAATTATCCTGTCATAAAGCAACTATCTGTAAATTTAAAAGATATTGAAGGGTTTTAGAACTGGCCATGCCAAAATATGCCACTTCAGTATATTAATTATTTTTCATTGAAGGCAATCTCTCAGTGTTATTATTAAAGATGACACTCACTTATTTGGAAAGAGCTTGCAGGAAGAAAGAGGACTTAAATTCCACACTCACCTTGTAAATCGAGTTTTTGAAAAAACAAACTTATGACTCTGAGAGTACCTCAGTCTCCACCCATTTTTCTTGCCAACCACAAACACTTCCCTATTTGTCTCCAAATGTTTGTAAATAGTATAAAAAGCTAAGACATAGGAAAAACAATTGTCTTGCACTTAAATGAAAAACAAAACAACAAAAAAGAAACCTTAAATAATCCCCTTCTCTCAGATAATTCCCCATTGATTGAGATGGTCATCTAATCTTTCACTGGATATCCAGTACCCACCATTAAACTTAAAATAGAGAATCGGGAATTGGACTTCTTAATTGACAATGATATAACTTTTCCTCCCATCAGTTTAGAAATTTTCTCTCTACCTGTCACTTCTAATTTTATTCAAGCTGTGGAATTCTCTGGGCAAGCATCTCATCGCCTATATCTCAGGCTACCCCAATATCCTCAGGACCTCTCCACATCCATGCTGCCTTTTTAGCTTCAGACTCCTCACCAGCAAATATTTTAAACAGGGATTTGATAGGTAAATGTAATGCCACTATACAATGTAATGAGGAACATATTTTTATTTCTCTGCCGTCAGACCAAACCTCAAACTTCCTACTTTTCCTAATAGAGAACCACTTCAATCTAAAATTCTCTAAAAATCATGCAACCTTGTGAGATGTTCCAGTGATTTCTTGGCCTCTCATGCAAATGAGGTTGGATAGCTACTGAGTGCAGAACCCATGTACATTGTTTAGAAATGGAAAACATACATTAGTAGTTATCTCCAATATTAAAATTCACAAAATAGTTAGAGTAAGCAGTGATACTGTCAATTTCTTCAAATTCTTGTATAATATGTGAATTAATGTCAATTTGATCATTTTTTTTTATAATATCATTTGGTTT
>NW_012121043.1:994335-1032038 GCF_000951035.1 Colobus angolensis palliatus
CAGTTCAAAATGCAGAAATCACCGGTCTTCTGTGTCCTTCGCGCTGGGAGTTGGAGACTGCAGCTGTTCCTATTCGGCCATCTTGCTCTGCCCCAATTTGATCATATTAATCCCAGATGACAATCCTTAATAGAGTACTTGTTGCATGCTTAATGGTATGCTAAATTCTTTAAATGGATAATCTAATTTTACTCACACAACAACTGTATGAATTGATACTACAATTAGCCCACTTTACAGATAAATTGAAATGTAGACGTATTTATACAGTGTACCTTGACCAAATTCACAGTCAATAAATTAAATAATCATTCTTATCACAAAATACTTGGACTACTCTGCCTAAGCACTTAACTAGCAGGCTGCATCTTTGCTGGTAAAAATAGAGGTGTGTGGATCTACAATTTCATACAGTTATTAAGAATTAATGTGTGTCATGTAACATATTATATTTAATTCTACCATTTTACAAAGTCACTTAAAAAATTTAATGGTATGTAAATTTAGAAATGTATTCTGCAACAATCTGGAATAAATATTTAATAATGTTTTAGGTTATTAGCATAAATAATCACAGAACATTTGGTATTGATAATACTTAGAAAGTCCTTCTAAACAAAGGCAAAAGAAAGAAAAAAGTAACTGCAGTATTTCATCCATAACCAGATGGTCAGGCATAACAAATCAGGAGTATGTAAATAACAGCATTGCAAGAACACATGAAAAATGACTAGTTACTAGACATCTACTTATACATAGATGATCCCCATGTAGACAAGACAAAAATATGTACTTTTTATTGAGACTAATGTGGTCCCCGGAGTTGCCAGTATCATTTTAAAGTTCATTTATATAAAGGTATGTAAACAGATGTGTGAGGAACATCTGGGTCTTGTGCTAAAATCAACTATAAAATATAGTACATATGCAATTCAAAATGAACATAAAATAAAATGGGAAAATACAGTCAACTGTAAGTTACTGAACTCAGCACCATTTTTCTCCATCTTGATGCCTACAGCAAGTATTTTTTTCCATATATTAGCAAACATTCCATAAAAAGTAATGTGCAGGCTCCAAGTCAACCAATGCCTTTATAATAACAAAGTAATAATTTTAGAAAGAATACATGGGTGCACTTCATATGGAGATAAGTTTGGTAGAGATAGCTATATTCATCCCAACAAAATTTTATCAAAATATTTGCTTCAAAATAAGCATTTGTGATGTATTGAGGAGAGATTTCCAGCCAAAACAGGTCACCCACAGCTAATTATATGGCTTTTGTCTTTATGCATATATTATGATTGGCAAGCTGCCAGTGGACATGTGTAAATAATGAACAAAGCAATGAATTTAAAAATTGTAAACCACTGGACCAAGCTTCTGTCTTAATGGCAGAATATTAACTTCCACACCTGATCCCCATTCTGATAATCCTGAAGTATCTTTACCAGATTTATTTACATTGTTCTTTCTTAGTATTTAACACTAGTCATATAAAAGAGAATTATAATACTTTAATAAAAAATAAAAAGATTAGTTTGGCTGAAGACTCACTTGTTTCAGTAAAATTCCACTCTATAAAAATAACTTCACTTCTTGTTCTACTTTAACTGTTTTTGTTAAATCATTTTCTCTCAGCCTTAACCATACTACCTATTTCTAGTTTATTTCTGCTGGCTTATCCTATCATAACATGAACATATTTTAAGTCAGAAGCCATATCGTATCTTCCTTTATGTCACCTCTAAAAGTAGTATGTACACACTGAGCATTCAGATTTCTCCTTTAGTTCACCTGGTTATGTCATAACTTAGGTTATGAAAAACCAATGGTTCAATGTTATCTGTTATACCTTCCATCTACTTTTAAACCTTAATCCATTTTGTAGAGTTGTCTTTTCTAAGGCAAATTATTCTACTCAATGTAATTGTACTTTTAAAAATTAATTTTAAAACAGGTATAATTGCATTTTGCCAATATTTATTAAATCTTGGAGTTATGGCTTTGCCATAAAATTACATTTCTTCCTGTTTTCTATTAAAAAATCTAAATATTAAATAAATTTAATTTTCATAGTTTTTTGTATTATTTTAAAAATATATCCCATCATTTAACATTTATTATATTCTTGACCTTTTCCCTCTTATGTATAATAAAACTTTAGGTACATTTGACATTTTAGACTATTTGGTTTAGCTTTTGCTATAAATGTTCACAATAGATTTCAAACTTTTTATTTACTTTTAAGTAAACTTAAAGTACAAATCATTTTTAATTAGAGAGGCATATTGCAGATATTAATTTTATCCATCTCCTTCTTTTAACTTGTAACAAGAATGCCCCGCATATGCCATAGCTGCTGTCACTATCACTTTCTATGCCCATGTTCAGTGTTGCTGACCATCCATCATAATTTCAGATTAGGGCCAAATTTGGCCTTAAAATCTTTTCTGTAATGTGACTGAAAAGAGATAATCAATGAATTTTATTTTTTATTTTAAATTGATGTTTATAAAGCAGTTTTCTAAGGAATCATCTGGAAAGTTTAGTCATAAAATACATTTCTAGTCAGCTCCCTGTAAATTTTGATTGAATATGAATGGGAATCTATATTTTAATAAAAATCTCCAATTTATTGAAGAATTCAGGTCAACAGTTATTTAAGGTTCACACTTAGGAATAAGCGGTCTGAAACATTCAAATTAATGATCATGTCGTTTTATTTTACTTATGTGTTGATATATTTATACACTTATTTGGTTTATTATTTGGGTTTATTTGCTCAAATAATGTTACAGACTAAATGTTTATGTCACTCCAAAATTCTCATGTTGAAACTCTGACCTCAGTGTGACTGTATTTGGAGATGGGGCCTCAAAGGAGGTAATTCATGTTACATGAGGTCATAAGGGTGGGACCCTCATCCTACAGGATTAGTTTCCTTGTAGAAAGAGACAGTAAAGAGCTTGCTCACTACCTCTCTTCTCACTCACCCACACTGGACGAAGGGCCACATGAGAACAAAGTGAGAAGGTGACCTTTTGCTACCCAGAAAGAGAACATTCACCAGAAACCAACTATGCTGGCAAATTGATCTTGAACTTCTAGCCTCCAAACTGTGAGAAAATACCTTTCTGTTGCTTTAAACCACTCAGTCAGATGTATACCACATTTTGTTAGCATGGCCTGAGCAAAGTAATACAAGTAACACATTCAATAGTGATTTCTTTCCATTATTCATTTTTTAAAAAAATTACCCTGTTTATAGTAAAGCTTCTTATTTCCCTCTGCCTCTCCCCAAAAAATTAGTCTTTTCCTTCATTTGGTGGTCTGAAAAGGTGAAACATGCAAAATAAAACAAAAGAAAATAAAATGAAATGAAAAAAAATGTGTCAGTCAGATGTTAGCCAAGAAAATGGAATCATTAATCACAATGGGAATTAGAGATTTGTTATATGAATTAGGCGTTACTCATATGTAGGGAGAGTTAGAAAGAAAATTGAAATGGGAACATCAGCAATTAAGAGAAAGACTCACTAACCCGTTTTTGTATAATATTGGTGCATGAATAAGACCTCAGAGGAAAGTATGAGAATTCATTAAATCTGCAAGTGAACAGCAATCTGTAAGCCGGGATTCAGAAAGAGGTCCACAGAAATTTCCAGGTCCTGGAAATCTTTTGCCCCTTTGTAACTACCTCTCCTAAGGGCCTCCAGCCAAGCACTGGGTGGTTGACCTGGGACCACAGGGGCTAGCACGATTAGCAGTCAAGGTGGGTTCCATATCTAAGTGGAGTTTAGATATGGAGACCACCCAAAGAGGCACCCCTTCAAATGTTCATGGCCAGGTTCCACTGTGAAAACCTCTCAACCTTACAGGCTGCTGCTTTTACTTTGCCTTTCAAACCTCAGGTAAATTTTACTGTTAGCTAACTATAATCCAAAACCTAGGGAAAGGGATTCTGAGAAACATTTCTAATAGCCTTAGTGAAGGTGACGTAAAGCAAACCAGCATAGAACAAAGAAAACTGCAATTCAGCATTCTCTCCAGTTAAAGGTTAATTTTCTCCTCTGATTCTTCACAGTAAAATAGAATGTAAATAATAAAGTACTAGTTTGGGAATCATAAAAATTGGGGACAATGCTATTTATTCTTCTGATAAATATATACCATAATGCAAGTCTGTCAACATTTTCAGGTTAAATAACTTTTGTAAATGAAAAGAGCCTATTAAAATAATCATGGCTGAGGTTCTTTCCTGGACAAAAACTCTGTTATACTCTTTATTATTGTACTTTGCTTCTTTGTTGTCCATCAGCAAAGGAAATCTAAAAGCATGGTAAGCTGTTGGAGTCTTTAATATATTAAAGAAGTCTGAGTCAATCAAGTACAATATGCCTTGTTTATCCATGCATCTTGTATAATACATGCTACTTAAAGCCTTACATTATCCAGCTTTATCCCAGAGAAGATTTGCTCTACTAACTCATTCAGGCTTCTGCTCCTCTGCAACACCTGGATCATCTCTGATTATGGTATTTCATTAATATACACCCAATTTTTGAAGCTGTATTTGCAAAAAGCATTACAATGTAGCTGAATTTAGAAAGTGAGATTTTTAATTTTCAAAACTGATGGCAGAATAAAATGAAGAATCACACACTTTCTCTTAAAATGTCACATTGTGTCAAATAATTTTTTAATTAAAGATATTATTGTTACAAGAGGTAATAGGCAAATGTCTTTTACAGATGAATCCCCCTAACTTGGGTGAAGATAATCTCCCCTCAAAAAGGTGGAACCATTCCACCCTCTCTTGAATATGTGTTCTGGTTAGTGACTTGCTTTGAAAGAGTAGAGTACCAAAAGGGGATGGGGTAAAAGGTTACCATGGTTGCCAGGGGAGAAAACTGATAAACACTGCCCTAGGCAGGTAATTGTTAACATCATTAATGATGAGCCCTGTTGATAATATGTATTTCCGTATAATGTGCTAAGTTTAGTACTTGACCCCATGGTCTTCCTCCCAAACCACATAACCCATATCTAATTACAAGAAAAAAAAATCAGAAAAATCCCAACTGAGTGACATTGCGCAGAATACCTGACCAGTACAAATTAAAACTGTCAAGGTCATCAAGAACAAGGAAATTCCGAGAGACTGGTAAAGCCAAGAGGAGCCTAAGGAGATATGATGATGAAAAATAATGTGTCCTAGATGGAATTCTGGAACATAATGAAAACATAAGGAAGAACTAGCAAAACTTTTTTAGAAAATCACATATAGTTAATAGCAATATACCAAATTTGCCTCCTTAGTTGTGACATATGTACCAGAAAAGTATAAGATGTTGGAAAAAATGAGAAACTGGTTAGGAAAATATGGGAATTTTGTACTGTCTTTGTAACTTTTCTATAAATTTAAACCTATTCTTAAATTAAAAGGTTATGAAAATCATAGATTAGTAGGTTAAGATTGTAATTATTTTATAGATTCATTCACTCAGCAAATATTGAATACTTGCATTTACACACACACATATAAATTTGATTCTTCTCTTAAAACCCAGTGCTTACTGATATTAAGCCTATATTTTTATAGTAGTAATTAATTGGATATGATAATGTTTTTTCTTTTATATAGGACAAGGGCCGTCTGGTTCACCAGAGTTCCCCCCAACCCATTTATCTCATTTTTTTTCCTAGTCCTTGCACGCATTTTCATTTGTAACCCATAATCTGAGTAAAGAGACAATATGTTAAAATAAAAGTTGGAATAAAAAATAAATACAGCAAACTGTCATAAAAACCATAAAAGAGTGATGCCATGTGAAGAAATAAATATTAACTTCTTCAAATTTCAATATTCTGATTGTGTTGAATTTATTCGTCAAAGAAAGTTCATTCTCTGATATGAATAAAAGTGTGGCAGGAAGATACATGGGAATAGAGCAGGATAGACTAAGATCATAACAAGTAGAAGAGCTTGGGAATTAGAAAGTTAGTTACAGCTAAGTCATAATAATACTTTTGAATCTTGGCATATCACCAGAATCATCTGAGAATATGTAAAAAAACAAACAAACAGAAAACAAACAAACAAACAAAAAAACATAGATTCTCTAGGTCATTGTTTCTTAAAGTGAAGTCCCATCACTAGCAGTATTGGCATCACTGGAGATGTTTGAGAAATGCAAATTCTTGACCCCAATTTCAGGCCAACTGAATCAAAAACTCTGGAGATGAAGCCCAGAAATGTGTGTTATAACAGGTCCTTTATGTAATTCTTATTTCAGGCTAAAATAGGAAAACCACTTTCCAATAGATTTGTTTTAGTTATCTTAAACAACATTACATTTACCATTCAGGACGATTATGATGACTATTGTGGGAAACACTGCCTATGTAAAGATGAAAATACCGTAGAGATATATGTGCACCCAGTGTTTTACTGGTTAACCCAGAAAATGTAACAATTTTACCTTTAATTATTGAATAAGTTTACTTTTGATTATGATTAAAGAACAAGAAAGCATACCTACCTACAGTGTTAATCACTTGATGTTGATTCTGGAATACTCTGGTCAGTGGCTTCCTCTATCTACTTCTGTTTTTAAAAATTACCTTATGTTTTTGGCATTGTGCTAATGTTTTGTTTAACTCATAGTGACATTTACAGGGCCAGCATTATTATATCCATTTCAGAACTGAGAAAACTAGGAATGAAAGAATTTAAATGGCCTGATGAACTGTGGTTTAGAAATAAGCTTATTGTCTTCTTCCACTCTACAACCTTGGCTCTTTCAGTCATTCAATCCAGCTCTGTTTTAACACATCGAATATATGCTAGTCACTGGAAAATGTGTTTGGGTTGCAGGATAAGATCAAAAAACTGAATAAATCAAGGATATTTTTTACTATAACTCAAATTATAGTCTGCTGTTGTATTATAATAATTTTAATAATCATATATGTTGGGAATTTCTTTACCACATTAATTTCCAAATTCAGGTATTATAGAAATCACAATCTACTTTTAAATCCAAGACAGGATCAGACCATCTTTTCTGTGGTTGCTTCTCCTTTAGCATACATATCTGGGTTGGTTGGCCTGTGATTGATCAGAGATAATTGAGAAATTATAGTAATGATTTTTTTCAGTCATGTAAAGAAATCACCATTTTGTAGTAAGTGTGAACTGGCATCCTTTCATTTCTTATATCATCTATTGTATGAACAAAAAGATAATCTATTTGGGCACATGTAAATACTAGTTTTGGAAAATATGTATTGAAACTACAATCTGGCAACAATTTGTACTGTGGGAGAGGAAAAAGTTCTCATTATCCTCTTAGGTTCTATAGCTGGGTCTAAAAACTAAACTAACCTAGGACATATTAAGAAGAGAAAATAATATACATTTTATGGAATATTTTTAAGTGCTCACCAGAGTCATCACAAGAAAAATGAAAAACCAAAGAAGCAGGTAAGACTGATAACATATATTTGTAACAACAAGAAGAAAAAAAATGGTAACTCTGTGGAGGTGTGAAAAGACAGATGGATTTGGTCTAGAAGCAGTAAATTCTGAGAAAAAAACCAGAAAATATATGGAAAAACTAATGAAAGATAAAGGTTGTTTTAGTAGGTTTGTTTGTACAGATACATTTGTGTATCTATTCCCAGTGTCTGGTGATGAGCATGTACTCTTCCCGACAGAGGGGAGCATTTTTCTAGTGGGAAATTTTATGACCTGCTTTTAGCTAGAGAGGTCAGAGACCCCTTTCCTGCATCAGCTATGTTTCAAATGACCTCTGCTCAAAAGAATCGATGTTCCTAAGTATCATATTGTTGTGGGTCATGTTCCGAACTCCTTCACTTCCTCTGTCTGAAACTTCCCAAGGAATTTTGCGAATTAAAACCTGAGTTTGTGGATGTCGAGAGGAGAGTTAGGTTGGTAGCAGAGTAGTTAAAGATCTGCAAAGGGGCAAGAGAACATAGATTAGTATAAGAATAAATTAGCAGAAAAAGACCGCATCTGAGCACACTTCTCCAAATCCCACTAAAACAGACTCCCAAACTTGAGAATGGATAAATTCAGTAAATTGGTTGAGCATCATTAATCTGAGAGAGTGTTTATCTTCTTTTTTAAAAAGTGTACATTAGACACTGTCCTGTCCAATTCACTTGGAAGCAGCTTTTTTTTTTTTTTTTGACAATAATTGCACAAGTTTCCCTCATGCTTGAGGGGCAGTCAGTGTACCAAGGACGTGACAATTTTGAAGTACCACAGCATTCAACTTAAATTCTGAATAAAATGCTGCCAATGTTTTCATAGTGGTATGAAATCTTGTTCTATTATCATGGAAATATTTAGGATTTTTTTTCACACCATACTTTCTAAAAGTTAGGAGTAAAGAAATAACATCCTCAACACTGAACATTACTTAGGAGGGAGAGAGACTTAAAAAGAGGGAAATTTCTTGATCTGTGATCTTGGGAACAGCAGTCTACTTTTTTATTTTTCTGACTTCAGAGACAGAATTGCTATGAGTAGTAGGCCGTTCTTGCATTGCTATAAAGAAATATCCACATCTGGGCTTAATTTGGTTTCCATTTCTGCACGCTGTACAGGAAGTGTGGTGCCAGCATCTGCTTCTGGTGAGGGCCTCAGGAAGCTTACATTCACGACAGAAGGTGAAGGGGGAGCAGGTGTGTCACATGGCAAGAGAAGGAGCAAGAGAGAAGGGGGAGGAAGTGCCATATTCTTTTAAATAACTGGATCTTACATGAACTACCAGAACAAGAACTCATGTATTACTAAAGAGATGGCACTAAGCCATTCATGCGAGATCCACCCTCATGATCCAAATACCTCCCACCAGGCGCCACAAACAGCATTGGGAATTGCATTTCAAGATGAGATTTGGAGAGGACAAATAGCCAAACAACCATATAACCGTGGAAATTTCTGTTTTGTACTCACCTAAAAGGATGGTCTTCCAATTGCCCTGGGAGTAATTACCTTGGTCTAGTTTAATGTGGCTTTTACGAAACCAGGAGAATTTTTCTTTTATTTTGATGGCAGTGTTGGGCTCAGCAGTCCTTTGCAAAGCCCTTTTCAGTGTTTTCAGTACTGTGCAAGGTGACAATGTATGCTTTCTTCTAAAATCCTTTAGGCACGGCCAATCTCCTGCCTTAAAAGAATGCCGAGTTGATGGAGGCCACACTTTGTTTTTCTCCTGTTGATAATATGTTTCAAATATACCTGTTAGCTCTTGTATATAGCTAGCCATAGCATCAAATTGTTCACTTAAATCCCCATCATGTTCTCTCAATTCAGGAATGGAGATTTAGAGATGCTAATAGGCATAGGGAGACCCAAAATTATTTTACAAGGGTTTATCTGTGTGTCCTATTTGGAATATTACAGATTTTTATGAAGGCCAGGAGTACGGCTTCTGGCTATTTAAGTGTAGTTGAGTCAAGATTTTTATATTCCATTTGCCATGGTGTTTGAGAATAGTACAGACTGTCCAATGTTAATGAGAACCCGAAAGTTGTTGTAAGAAAGTAGTTTATTTGTGCCATAAAATGAAATCTCTCATCTGATTCATTCCATGAAGAAGTGCCCAAACGAGGAATAATCTACGTTAATCTTCTTTACTATTGTAGTAGAATTAGTACAGATAATCACCAAACAGTGAGAGAAACCTACATATGGCGGTAAATCTATAAAATCCATCTGGAGCAGTGCTAGGAGCAGTGTAGACCTTGGAGGATTCTCTGCAGTTGGCTAATTTCCTTGAGAAATGTGAGATTTGTAAGTAGTGCTTTGGAAATAACTTGGTCATGAATGCCATGATTTTGTGGATGTCAGGGCAGAACAAATTGTCTTTTAGTCCTTTGTATCCATTTGTCTTTTTCATACTGGTACAATTGTTTGATAATTAATAAGATTAACCAGGGTTAAAGGCAGGTTTATAACTTGGGTGGAGAAAGTTTAAGGAAGTCTGTTTTCAATTTCACATTTAGTAGCCTTGTTGGCTCTACTGCTCCTTAGAGATACAGTATTAGTCTTCTTGGTATAGGCAGGTCGGTGAACAATATACCAGTTTTAGTAGGAAGGTGAATAACATGCAATCAAGCAGCAAGTGTACGCCCTTTGGCAATAAGAGTACCTTCAGAGGTGAAGCATTTGTGCTATTTCCAGATTGTGGCAACTGTATGACAGACTCCCACAGCATATCTGGAGTCATTGTAAATAGTTGCAGGTTTCCCCTTTGTCAGTGTGCAGTCTTTAATAAGAGATATGAGGTCAGCAGCTCTGGCTGATTTTACAGTGAGCAAAGAGTATGCCTTAAGTGTTTCATGGTAGGAAACTATGGTATAGGCAGTTATTATGTTCCCCTACAAATTCCATTTACAGGAGCCATCACAAAATAGAGATAAGTCTGGGTTGTCTAAGTAGATATTTAAGAGATCCTCTGGTGGCTTTAAAACCGTTTCTATAGATGCAAGGTAATCATGTAGAATGAAGTGTAGCTAACCATCATCAGAGAAAGATAGCAGAGTAACTGCATTTAAAGAGCTACAGTGACATAAGATGATGGAGATATTGGCTAATAGGGCCTATTCATCAGTGGTCTGCTGCCATGTAGAGAGTTACTATGTCTTATGAACTTAGAAGAGAGCAAACACAGCATGGAGAACGCAGAGGTGAATGGAAGTGTCTCATATAAGAATACTGGCTTTGTCAATTAGGGCAGTACCTGCTGCTAGCACACACAGGCATGGGGCATGCCTGATGCCACAGGTCTAATTCACACGAGAAATATGATACGGGACATGTGTGAGGGGCAAAAGTTTGTCCTGCAGCAATTACATGATTTTTATGACAATATAGCTGAAAAGGTTTGTCGAAATTAAGTAAACCACAATGCAGGAAATGCTAATTTTAAGAGTTCAATGGATGTAATATGTCCCCAAAGGCCAGAGAACGAGGTGTCAAATAATATCTGGGAGGAAGGCATGTAGGCATTTAGCAAAGGCTGAAAAATTACTAATCCATGGGCAACAATAGACGGGTGCTCCTACAAATTTTTGTAACTGCTTTTTTGGTTTGTTTTGGAGAGACAGATGGACAAAATGACTCAAAGTATTTTGTGGGGAGGTTTTGAGTGCTTGCAGATATCTCATACTCTAAGTAGGTTATAATCATTTGTACACGTTGAAATTTATATTAGGAGATTTTATGGCTTGTTTCAGCTAGAACCTTTGGGAGAATGAGGGAGCCTAAAAGGGCACCCTGCTTAGTCTGGTTATAAAATAAGAGGTCAATAATATGCTGAAAAAGAATGGAGCTTTGGGTAAAGGTTACAGAGTCTAGGTTAGCGTTAAAGATGTGGAGAAATATTGAAGGGGACTTGCAGTATCCCTGGAGTATCTAAGTCCATGTTAATTGTCTTTTTCTAAACATAAATGCAAAGAGGAATCACTAGTCAGGTGCAATAGAATTGAAAAGTCACCTGATTGGTGGTCAATTACTGTAAAGCAGACTGTGTTCACAGAAATTGAGGTAAGAATCGTGGTTGGATTAGTCTCTATGAGAAATTACAAAAAGGTTTATGATTCTTGGATGTTGTGCAATCAATCGATTTGGTTTTCTTCCAAATAAAACCTTTTTTTTTTTCTACTGACAAGATTAGGGTATTTCAAAGAGAGTAAGTAAAGAATAGCCTACAGTAAGACAGTCTATTCACTTCCTCATTATGTGTCTCAAGAAAGGGAGTACTGCGCTATTAATGAGAAAGGTTTATTGCATATTCTTACTGTGACCCACTTATAAAATATCACAAGAAATTTGTGAAGTCATGTTCTCAATTTTTAAAATGTCATTTAAAACTCTCTTAATGAAATACCTGAAGCCTTATTTATAACAAAGTGTTTTCTAAATTTTGAACGATATATTTAATAATATTTTGAATTATAAAGTGAGGTCCAGGTTGGGTGAGGTGGCTCACGCCGGTAATCTCAGCACTTTGCAAGGCCAAGACGGGCGGATCACGAGGTCAGGAAATCGAGACCATCCTGGCTAACACGGAGAAACCCCGTCTCTACTAAAAATACAAAAAATTAGCCGGGCGTGGTGGCGGCGCCTGTAGTCCCAGCTACTCGGGAAGCTGAGGCAGGAGAGAGGAGGGAACCCGGGAGGCGGAGCTTGCAGTGAGTTGAGATGGCCCTATAATAAAATATAATATATTATTATATTTTAATAATGAAGTAATAAAAATAATATTATTATCTAATAATAATAATAAATAAAAATAAAAATAAAGTGAGATTCAAATTATAGGCACTCTCATTCATAGGAAATTTACAAATGGTAAATCATTATCTATACCACCACAGTCTCTTTAATCAATACTCTTATATACATTTCTATGGGCATGTACTTAATTTTTCTTTTGAGACGGAGTCTCGCTCTGTCGCCCAGGCTGGAGTGAGCGGCGCCATCTCGGCTCACTGCAAGCTCCGCCCCCCGGGTTCCCGCCATTCTCCTGCCTCAGCCTCCTGAGGAGCTGGGACCACAGGCGCAGCCACCTCGCCCAGCTAATCTTTGTATTTTTAGTAGAGATGGGGTTTCACCGGGTTAGCCTGGATGGTCCCGATCTCCTGACCTCATCATCCGCCTGCCTCGGCCTCCCAAAGTGCTGGGATTACAGGCATGAGCCACCGCGCCAGGCCGGGCATGTATGTTTAATATAAACTACTTGATAGTTCCAAGTTGTTTATCATAGTGGTTATGCCAATGTGGAAGAGTTTTTGTTTCTCAACATCCTTGCCAGTGTTTGCTTTTTAATAGTTTGCTAATTTATGTACATAAAGTGACAATTCGTTTCAATATGAATTATCCTGATGATTTGTAAGCGTGAGCAGCTTTCCCCACATTTATTGACCGTGCATGTATCATATTCTCAGGATTGTCATTCTATTGGTTAATAGTAGAAATTCTACAGTCAAACAGACAAGGTATAGACCCCAGTTGCACATTAGCTTTATAAACTTGAGGATATCACTTAAATTATCTGTTCTTAAGTTTCCTCATCTGTAAAATGAGAATAGTAAGAATACCTACTTCACAGGGATATTCTGAGGGCTTAAAGCATTTAGAACAGAGCCTAGCACAAAATCACCATTTAAAATGTTCGTTATGATTATATTCCTGCACGTTGAAAGAGCTTTTTTTCAATTAATAACACTTCTTGTACAAGTTAATTCACAGGTCAATAAAACATTCTTAGTTATAGAAAGTGCAAATATGTTGTCATCTTTTGTGGACTTTATACTTACACATTATATACTTTCTATTCTGTAGAAAAATTTTCTAATTTAGTCATATACTGGCTTTTGTGCTTAATTTTAGAAACTTTTTTTTAACAATTTCAGGATATAATGAGAATTTCATGTTTTTCTTCTAAAAGTAAAAAAAAAAAAAATTTGATTTATTTTTTGTCCAGATTATGTAAATGAGATAAGGCATTTACAAATAAATGGCAAAGTATTGTTGAATTATTATAAAAACTCGAACTTTCTCAAAATTTTGCAATGTATTTTCTGAAATATAGGTAATTTGTTTGTATGAACAAGGGTATGTGTTTGGCCCATTCTGTCCACTGGTCAATGTATCGCTTCCTTTGCCATGACCATTTTATTGACTTGACAATTTCTATCTAGTTAAGAGCCACTCACTCTGATCACATCATTGCCTTTTTTGTTCAAAACTATCTTCAGTATTATTGGAACTTTGATGTTCCATGTCAGTTTTAAAATTGACTTCCAATTCCTACTGCCAAATTTACACAGTATTACTATTTTCATTAGTTTAGATGTTATAGATTTTAAGAGACAAAAGACACCATTATGATATTATCTTCCCTTGCATAACCAAATAATTTTCTCCTTGTATTCAGTTCTTTATTCTCCAATAATATTTACTAATCTCCATAGAATTTATGTGCAGTATTTTTTGGTTAAATTTACCCATAGTTTATTTCTAATTTATTTCTAATTTTGTTGGTAATACACATGGATTTTTAAAATGTTGTTCTGCAGTATGTAAAACTGCAGACTGTGAAGAAATCATATTATGTGTAAGAAAGTAATTTTCACTTTTTTCCCATGTTATGCCCTTTCCCCCTCTTTTTTTTTTTTTTGATATATTACAATGCACAATAATCCTAGTATAATTTTAGGTAGAGATGGTGCTAAAAGCCACAGGTCTGGTCTGAAAAGCATAAAATACTCCAGATAGAATTTAATATATGTGCTTTGTGACGGTTTAAAAATAATCTGTTGAGTACAGTGTTCACTTCTTGAGTGATGGGTGCACTGTATGTAAGAAATCTGCACGTACACCACATAAATCAATTTAAAAAATAAGAATAGGAGAGTTTTTTAAAACATATTGGAAATTCTCAAGTAAAGAAGCAAAAAGGAGCCTGTCTGAAAGGAAAGGTTCAAAAAATAATTAGGTAATACCTAGACATCAGAAACTTCTACTGGTCCAGGATTGAAATTCAAGAGGCTGTACTTGCAGTTGCTCTGTTGGAGACGGTTATAATCTGTTCAGGATTTCCTGTAAAATTGTTTTCTTAACTAGGGGTTGAACTGATACCTATGCTTGGAATGCTAGGTTCTGAAATAACATTCCCCTTGCTGTCGTAACTACCACAAATAATTGCTAGTAGCCATCAGGAAGAGAAAGCTCCTCTTTTCTTCCTGCCTTCTGATCTCCAGCGGCCATTTCCATTAGGCAGAACTTAGGAAGTTTATTGGCAAGAGATTCTGGGAACTGTAATTTGTAGGTTTTGAAACCCAGTAATACAAAGAAAAGAATATAGATAAGCTCTTTAAACTGAATGACCAATGATAATTTATTTATGACTTTGTTTTCAGGGTAAGGATATTCTCTTCTCTTCTGAGTTTATTATAAACTTCTTTAAGTCATGGATACATGGTAAATTGTAATAAACAGATTTTTTTTCTATAAATCTTCACATAATCAATTTTATTCTAAATTAATGTCCATATGACACATTACTTGAACAGATATTCTGATGTTGCAATATTTTTTAGCTCCTTAAATAAATTCAGTTGGTAATTATGTATCTTTTTTATAATTGTTTATTTGATTTGTCAATATTTTAATTCATAATTGTGCATATAGTTTACAAGTGAGACTAGTCTGTAAGTTATTTTTCCTTCACCAATTTTCTCCCACGTGTGGATTAACAACTTACTAGCATGCTAAAATATATTGGGAATCTTCCCCTCTTTTATTATTCTCTGAAGTAGTCTTACCATACAGAAATATATATTTATTAAATTTTATGAATGGTATTTAAATTCTATGATCTCCATTATAATCAGTGAAATATTTGATGACCAATTTAATTTATTTAATCTTTTTGTTGTTTTACATATATATTATGTGAGTTTATATATATGATATATGTGTATATATACATGTGATATGTAATGACATACCATATATATATATACACACACATACTTATACTATGCATGTGCACATGGAGTTATATAATTTCCTCTTTAAAATGTCTTCTAATGCCTTCTCTATCATATTTCTCAAAGAGGTTTTGTTTATTGATCCAATCTGTTCCTTCTGTGATGTATTCTGTATTATTTATTTATGCCATATTTTTATTATGACTGACATCTACTATATTTAGTTTTACTTTGTTGTCTTTGTTACCATTTTTAATATATTCTTAGTTTATTATTTGTATTTCTTGTGTGTCCATGTGTGCTATTTAGAGCATTTAAGGCTCCAAGTTCTCTGCTTAATACAGATTTAGCTACGTCCCATGATTTTTGATATGTAGCATATCCACTGTCTTCCATCTAAACCCAGAAATAATGCAGCATTACATTTTAATTTTTTAAGTATAGGGTTACCATCCCCTACTATATATGTTGTTTAATTAATTTAAATGCACTATGGAAAATGTCAGCTGTATTATATATTCTCTTTAATATTTTATTTTATGATCATTTGAAAATACATTTCTTGTTCTTATTTAAAATATCTCGTATGTTGCTTGTTTACATATGTATTTTATCTATGGTGAATGTATGTTTCAATTTTCTTTCAGTAATGACTTATTGAGTAAACTCTTGTATTCAAAATATTTAGGTTCCTTTTGAAGGGATATTTTGTATCCTATGTTATTATATTTTAAGGTTGGTTTCCAGTCTCCCTCTGTCTCTTCTCTCACCCCTGCCTCTGTATGATTTTGCATCTTCCCCAAAACCCCAGCTTTCATCTCTTCCATGTACCCTGGACATTACATCTTCCAGTTGGAGATCCATAGCGGAGGATAGTATGGCTCAGCTTCTGCTCAGGAGCCTGTTTCTGTTTCTCTTCATTTGGCCCAGCAGTTTGCTAGAGGCTGTAGCTCTGCCTCTTTCAACAAGCAGCTAAGAGCTGACCATTGATCAGACTCTGAGACTCAAGCCTGGCTTCAGGTCACCCATCTTGAATGAAACACATTTTGATCCATCGCTTACCTCTGATCCTAGAGTCCCCTCCTAGTTCCAATGCTTTTGTCTCCATGGTATGTCTGTCTGTTTTGTTCTATCTGTTCATGTTTGTGTTTTGGTTTGCTTTTTTTTTTCTAGTCCACATAGATATTTGAATTATTTGTTCATCTAACCATGCATTGTTACTTATGTAGGTATCAACCAAACAGGTGATTAGGGTTTGAACTTACTGGATTTTTGCACAAGAATTTTTTTGTATTATTTTTATAGTATTGTTTTTCTGCCACAGTTTAGTATGCCGGATATTGTGAGTCATGATAATGTCATTTTGGAGAGCTTTGTCTACATATAAAACAAGTTTTGGATTTAAAGTTTGAATGATTAACTTGGAATTAAAATAATGGCATGATCAAAATCTAAATTCTTTTTTTTTTTTTGAGATAGGATCTCCAGTTGCCCAGTAATTCTCTCACCTCAGCCTCCCCAATAGGTGGAACTACAGGTGTTCACTACCACAGCCAGCTAGTTTTCTGTGATTTTCTTTAGTAGAGACGGAGATTCACCATGTTTCCCAGGCTGATCTTGAACTCCTGAACTCAAGCAACCTGCCTGCCTTGGCCTCCTAAAGTGCTGGGATTGCAGGTGTAAGCCACCTTTCCTGGCCCTAAAACCCAGATTCTAAGATATTATGCTATTTCAGACAGCCTTGAATATAGGATTTCTTTGTTATAATTCTCAACTTACATCTTAGAGAGATCCTTACATAAATATCTAAACTGTATTTTTGCCCTGCTGATTTTCATATTCTGAAAGATGTCTGTATTACTTTCTTCGTATCAACCATATGTAATTTTGAAATGTATCGTAAGGTCCTAGAAAAATTTAGTGAGAATGTGAAGAATTCACTAGAATCTAAAGAATATATATATATTTATATTCTTTATATATATATGAATATATATAAAGTATATATATGTACTAAGTATGTATATATATACATATGTACTTTCTTGTGTCTCTAACTGTCCAAATATAGTGACACCACACTCTCTCATACATAATAATTTTAATCCTGAAGATTATAGTAGTTATCTTAATTCTCATATTAAATATCATAGTTGTAAAAGCCATAGTCATGAGGTTTATAGTGACTTGAGACCTGTTTGAAGATCCTTAGATAAGAAATGATGTTGAATGTGAACTTGGCTCATTGACCACAAGGGATATGAAAAATGTGAATTTAAACATAAGGTCTTAAAGACAAATGTGGAATTTTGAACTTTCTTAAGTTAAAGCATCAATTTACCAGTATAATTCATTGCACAAAAATTAATATACTACTTTTGAAGTTCTGCTTTGATTACCTTGGATACTACCCTACAACTTATAGTGTCAGCTTATTTCTTGCTATGTGTCTAAAATGGACAGAATGTTACAAGTTCTATTATATTTTTGAAAACGGAAAAAAAAGCTTTGAATTGAAAATGAAAAATATTAATGAAACAGCTTTAAACCTATTTTTTGTTTCAGTAATTCAGCATTTCCTTTAATAAACAAGAATAAATTCCTGTTCTGCAAATCTTAATGAATATGTATTTTAATTAGATTTAAAATCCTGAGTATATAAACAAAAGATGTTATCATTACATAAATGGTTACACAAGTAGTGTTGATTATTCTGGGTTAGCATCGTAAATTCTTCCTTTCACTTTGCTTGTATGTGAATGTGCGACAAGTTTCAGAGAGTACCAGATCAGAGAGAAGGACTTTAAAATCTTCATTTTTACCCAGAATTAACAAGCAGTGTGAACTAGATCAAGTCTCTATTTTCACATCTCAGAAATGAACAACTACATTAAATCGTACTTGTCTCTTTCTGTTTTATATATCTTATGTGTCCCTAAGCCAATTTAGCGCTTCTGAATAAGAACAAAACACAACAAATAAAAATATTCAAAACAATGACATACTGGTGAATCCAGCATATTTTCACGAAAGCCCAGTGTAGAGAAGTATGAAATGATGAGATAAAGAGGGGAATGGATTTTTGATTATCTCTTTAAATTAGCAGTAAGACTCTAGATATAACAACGGTTTTAGAACTCAGAATATAATATTGCAGAATGCAGTTCTGACTGGAAGTCACGTTACAGCAACAGTTGTGAATAAAATTCCCACACAATCTACTATATTACAAAAGAATAACAGAAAATATTGCTAGAATGGTAAGCAAAATCTGTCTGCTCTAGTTAGAATTACAACCTAATTTAAATGAGTCCAGTGAACCCTTCTATAGAAGAAAGAATCCATTTTCATCAAAGAGGATTCAGCTTGTGGAATGCTGTGTGTGGTTGTGGCCCGAGTCAGAGCCCACTGGGACTGGCAGCCCCTGCCATCAGTATCTGTCATGGAGCAGACATTTCTCTTTGTATTATCAACCAGCTCCAGGCTCCTGGGCTGGTCAGACCGCAGTGAAACGCGGACAGTGAACTGTTGCACAGGGAGACCTGTAAGAGGTTCTCACTCTGTATTTAAAGGGCCTGGGAGCTGCAGGTAGACAGTGTTCCTGCCTCTTCTAAGTGGCATGTATGAAGAGACACCTGATTTAGCAGCTCTGACAGCCCACAGGAAACTTGACCCAGACAGAAACAGAATGTGAAATAACAGGAGCTCTCATCCTTGAATTTTAAAAAGAGGAGTAGGGGACTAAGAATTCTGAGTGTCCCTGGTAGCAAGGCATCATTTGGTGAGTTAAATGCACACTTTCATTTAAGTTACCAAAACACCATGTATGCTTATAGAATTTAAATAATGTATCATTAATCATGTAGTAAATAGGTAGTTGTGGAGACAAAAAATCTTTTATCATAGGAATTGAAGCAGCAATTAAAACACAGCAATTAAAACTGTACCCTAGAATTCTACGACTTGGTTTCAAAATTTGTTTTGACCACTTAGCAGTGATGACAACGTTGACAAGTTTTTAAAATTTTCTGTTCCTCTGTTTTCTTCATCTGAAAACATGCAGACAATGCTCATATTTTTGTTGTAAGGTTCAAATAAGATTGTCTTAATTGTTTAGTCAAGCATCTAATGTTTAGTAATGGCTCAAAAATATTTAATGTTATTTTCCATTTGTCATGAAAATCTATACTCATTCTAAAATGCCATTTGCCCTCCTGTATTTGAGTGTGCTGGTCATAATATCCATTGAAATATGCTTTTCAATGCTTCTATAATCTGTATATTTATGTATTTGCGGAAACCCAGCTTTACCTCTATTAAGAGGTACTATTTGATGAGTTTTAAGTAATTCATTATTAAAAATGGAAAAGTTAATATGTAGCTTTATTGTATCAGGAATTGTGACTAAAGAGCAACAAAGACACAGAAACACATTTTGTAAAAGCAAGAAAGATATGAGCTTTAAAAATACACAGAAACAGATTAAATGCTTCAAAAAAAGATAAATCCATGTGCCAATAACTGGAATGACTCACAAATTCCTTGAGCTTAATGTATTGAAAAAAAAAAAAAGAAGCTGTATACTTCCCCATGTATACTGCAACTTGGCTGTTCAGTCTATTTTGTAATGGATTAATAGCCTATTAATATTAATCCATCTGCTCTTATTGGAACCAAATCTTTGTAAATTACACAGCATTAGAAAAATATGTTTGAAAAATATATTTAAATGTATTCGTACATTAAAAGTTTTTGTTCAACAATATTTAACTAATGCTTACCATGAGCATTCACTTTTTTTAGCTTTACAAATAACGTTAAACAAAAAGTCATTATTCTTCCCACAAGGAGTTTACACTCATTGCAGAAAAAAGGCAGATCTACACGTAATACAATGAAAAATTCTAAACACAGTAACAATACGAACCAAAGCCAAAATGAAGCAGTGGAGATAACTGGAGATTCAAGGATAACATCCAAGCATTATTTCTGCAGTCTGTAATACAGCTTCCCAAGATAATTACACTGAGATCATTCACATCTCCCCCAATTCTTCAGACCTCTGTTCCAATGTTGCCTTCCCAAGTAATCCATGTAAAATTTTAACACTGCTCCAATGAGAAAAGTTGGGCCTACCTTATTAACTTTTAACACTAATGAAATATTTTTTACTAATTATTAATTATAAATATGCATTATATTACATGGTATACATTTTAATAACCTGGTTATTATTACTTATAATTAATTAGGTTTATTATTAATATGTATCAGCAGCTGGTCTACTGCATGTCAACACATACATTTCTTTCTATCATACACTAGAATGAAGATTCGAAAAGGCAGAGATTATCTCCTCTTTAATGCTGTATCCCAAAGCCTAGAAGAATCAGAGACTTACTAGCTATCCAATAACTATCGTTGAGTAAATAAATGACAGACATTTGCATTTAGGCCTCGAAAATAATTAGCAACTGAAGTGTTAGAGGTAGAATGAGGCAATAAGTTACCAGCAAAGAGAGTGCAGTATTTACAGGCAGCGATATACTAATGAAACTGAACATTTGGAGAATATTTGGAAATATAAAAGAGCTTGCATCCCTGGAATGCAATGAAAAGAAAAGTGTTCAAAAGTTGATAATATACACAGGGTCAATTTGTTCAGGGCATTTTTGGAATGTTTGAAATTTATTGTAAGTAGATCATTTATCCAATAGAGTGACTAAGTATTTTAAGAGTATCATTCTATAATCCCATTCACTTAGCTTTTATTTAATGGGTTCCTTCTGGTGGTAGACATTTGAGTTTTTACAGTTATTAAGAATAAAACTACTATAAACATATATCAACAAGTCTATATGTGTACCCATATTGCATTACTCTGGGATAATGAAGTTGTAAAATAGTTGAGTCATACAATAAATGTACTATATTTCTAAATTTACAAGAAATTTTCATAAAGTTCTCTAAAATAATCTCATTCCACATTTCTACCAGCATTATGTTAGGATTCCACTTTTTTCACATGTTCAGCAAACTTGGTAATTTTAGAATTTCTAGTTAGCGTGTAGTTACACATCATTATGGTTTTAATATGCATTTTCTTAATGAGTAATGATGTGTTTATGCTTATTGGTTATTCATATCTTTTGTGAACAGTCTAAACAATTTTTTCCATATTTTAAGAGAAATGTGCATCTTCTATTATTGAGTTTTAACTGTTCTTCATAATTCCTAAACAGTGGTTTCTTTCAATCTTTGGCAATAAATCTGTGTGTGAATTAGAGAGAGTATTTGAAGTTTGGGCATTTTTATCTCTTGCTTCACAATTAATTCCCCTGGGCTCGTTAGATTCCGTCTTGCACATGTATGTAGTTTTCTTGACAGTCAAGGATGCATGAGGAGTTACATAGCTTTCTATGCCTCCCTAATTTCAAAGATCCCACTAATTTTTTGGCAGAATTATCACTGACTCAATCAAGATGCTAATTCCAGGCCAGCACAGTCATGGGTTTCCTCATTGTTTCTTACAGACTGTGCTTTATTTTCTGACAATGTGACCAGGCATGGGTATTTACCTTCTGCTAAAAATCCAATCTGCCCTCTTAGCAGTGAAGCTGCTTTTTAATCCTTTTCCAGCCCCACTATAGTAATATTAGCAAATCAATCTTGGCAGGGCAGAGGTTTTGGGTTAAGGGAAGGGTAAATGGAATGGCTCTAGGCAAGAAGCCTACAGATTCTTACTGTTTTCCCCATTATTCAAGAGTTTTGCTTGAATAAACGCTTACCAATTTGGAACTTTGTACAGTTCCAGGGATGAAAAATTGTGGACGTTTTCTTGGCAATATTTTCCAGTTTTTAACTTGTATTCTTTGATTTGGGGAAGACAATTTGCCGATATCTACTGTCCACTATAGCTAGAAATTAAAAATATATTTGATGTGTTTGATGCTATTTTAAATGCTATTTTAAATTTTCTTTTTTGTTGTTGTCACTTTCATTAATGCTATTTAGAAATGCCATTAATTTTTAACAATCTACTATCAAGTAAAGTTGTTTAATTTAGTTTTTCATTCTAATATTTCTTTGGTAGGCTTTTCTAGATTGTGTACATGCACAGTCATATGACCATGAGTAATGACAAGTTTATTTCACTTTATTCAATTTCATTCATTTCCTTTTCTTGCATTTTAGACCATTTAATTTATCAAGTATGACTCTGAATTGAATTAGTGATAACAAGTATCTTTGTCACATTTTTGTTCTTAGAGGGAAATAATTATATACGTTACATCAAATTAAGAATGCCTTATTAGGGGACTCTGAGGAAGATGGTGGATAGGAGACAGGGCTTATATACAGCTTCTACTTGAACAGAAAGAACAATGTGTGGAGACTCACACCATGAACTTTTGCTTGAAGAACCACTGCAGGAATGGACCAGAAAAAAATAATAATAAAATAATTCACAAAGCCTTTGAAAAAAGTGGTATACTGCTACAAGTTCCACGAGACAGGAGAAAAATGTGAGTTCTAAAAGTGTGAGGGAGGAACCTACCTTTGAACACACATCCTCAACTGGTGAATGTAAAATCCACATCACTGGAGAAAGATTTAACCTGTAATAGAGCTGAAGTGAATGTAATGAGCTGCACAAAATATAAAAGTAGAAGCAGCAGTGGGAAGAGTCTTGTAGGCATTCCCAGTCTCCAGCTTAAGACCGGGAAAACCATCTCTGACTACACCTCACATGGACCCTCAGGGAAGGCAGCCAACAGAATCAAAAAAGGGTTCCAGGATAAAAGAAGTGTCCAACTGAAATTTGTAACAATTTCTACTCGGCACAAATTTTCTTGAGAAGAATCTGGAGCATGAATGGGAATTGCTTCAGATATGAATACAGGAGCCTCTGCCATCAAATCTGCAGGCTTGCTTTCTTAGTGGTGAAGCCTAAGGCCTGGGCAAGGTCTGAGCAGGGGACTGCAGGAGCAAGACCAGCCTCACCAACTGCATGGGAACTGGGTGAGGACTTTTGCTCCTGGCTATGCCCCAGTTCTCCGGAAAACTATATGACACAGCAGAGACAGCCATAATCCCATCTGGAACATACCCCATTGACCTGAGAACCACCCCCACAACAGTGGCTGCAATAAGCCCCACCCAAGCAGAGTCTGAACCCAGACCCACCCAACCCTGCTACCATCTGATAGCTCTAGTAGCCAAACAAAAAAGACATAAACTCTTCAGAGCTTTATGGCCCTGCCCATTACCTGAGAAACCAGATTACTTACCCTAGCAAACCTAGTAGTGCAAGCTTACATCCCTCTAATACTAGCACAGCTGGTGCTCTCTTCAAAGCATCACCTCCTGACAGGAGACCAACCAACTTAGGCCATCACTACAATATATGACAGGAAAGTTTCTCTTTCCTGCCACCAGGAAAGAGAAAACAATAGCTGGTCCCACTGCCTCCAAAATCCTGGCTAACCAGAGGTTCCGAGTTTGTCCATGTGACAACTTCATTGCTAGCATAACCAGCTTTTGAGAAAGCCAGCACGCTAAGCATTTCTACAACCAAGAATTCTCACAGAGTCTACTTCACTGTTCTGTCACTCCCACCAGAGCAGGTGCTGTTAACCACAGCTGGGAGACCTGAAGATGGATTACATCACAGGACTCTGCAGACATTCCCCAGCACCAGCCCAGAGTCTGATAACCCTGCTGGGTGGTCAGACCCAGAAAAGCAGTAACAATCCCTGCAGTCTGTCTCTCAGGAAGCCCCATTCCTAGGGGAAGGGTAGAGCAACATACCAAGGGATTACCCCATGAGACAAAAGACTCTGAAGAGCAGGCCTTGAGTTCCAGATCTTTCTGATGAAATAGTCTGCCTAAATGAAAAGAAAAAAGAAAAGTAATTCTGGTAATGTGACAAAACAGGGTACTATAACATCCCCAAAAAGATCACATTAGCTCCCCAGCAATGGATCCAAACCAAGAAGAAATCTCTGAATTGCCAGATATATATAGAAGGTTGATTATTAAGCTACTCAAGCAGGTATCAGAGAAAGGTTAAAAAAAAAAGAAAAAGAAAAAATACTTAAAGAAATTAAGAAAAAATACAGGATATGGATGAAAAATCCTCCAGAGAAATAGATATCATAAAGAGAAAACAATCACAACTTCTGGAAATAAAAGATGCACTTAGAGAAATGTAAAGCAGACTGTAAAGTTTCGATAATAAACTAGAAATACAAGAAGAAATATCTTCAGAACTCAAAGACAAAGCTTCAGATGAAGATAAAGAAAAAAGAATAATAATAAAAAAGAACAAAGCCCACAAGAAATCTGGGATTCTGTTAAATGGCCATCCCTAAGAAGAATTGGTTTTCCTGAAGAAGAGACATCTAAGAGTTTGGAAAATTTACTTGAAGGAATAATAGAGGCAAACTTTCCTGGTCTTGCTAGAGATACAGACGTCTAAATACAAGAAACTCTGAGAACACCTGGGGAATTTATCACAAAAAGATCATCACCTTATCACGTAGTCCTCAGGTTATCTAATGTCAAAATGAAGGAAAGAATTTTAAGAGCTGTGAGACAAAAGCATCAGGTTACCTGATTAACAGCGGATTTCTCAATAGAAAACGTACAAGCCAGAAGGGATTGGGGTCCTACCTTTAGCCTCCTGAAACAAAATAATTGCCAATTAAGAGTATATCTAGCAAAATTAAGCTTTATAAATGAAGGAGAAATAGTCTTTTTAAGACAAATAAATGTGAGAAAATTTGCCACTATCAACCCAGCACTACAAGAACTGCTAAAATGAGTTCTAAATCTTAAAACAAAACCATAAAATACACCAAAATAGAACCTCTTTAACCATAAATCTCACAGATTCTATAAAACAATAACACAATGACAAAAATAAAAAAAAAAACAAGATATTAAAGCAACAACTAACATGATGAATAGAACAGTGCCTCATATCTTAATACTAACATTAAATGTAAATGGCCTAAATGCTCCATTTAAAAAATACAGAATGGTAGAATGGATAAAAATCCACCAACCGAGTATCTGCTATCTTCCAGAAACTCATTTAACACATAAGGACTCACATAAATTTAAGGTAAAGGCGTGGTAAAAGATATTCCACATAAATGGAAACCTAAAGTAAGCAGGAGTAACTATTCTTATATCAGTCAAAACAGACTTTAAAGCAACAACAACAAAAAAGACAGAGAGTTATTATAAAATACCACAATTCTAAACATGTATGCATGTAACACTGGAGCCCGCAAATTTTAAAACAATTACTAGTAGAGTTAAGAAATGAAATAGATAGCAACACAATAGTAGTGTGGGACGTCAATACTACGCTGACAGCATTAGACGTGTCGTCAAGGCAAATTTAACAAAAAACAATGGACTTAAACTACATCCTAGAAAAAAATGGACTCAACAGATATTTACAGAACATTCTACCCAACAACTGAAGACTACACATTCTTTTCATCAGCACATGGAACATTCTCCAAGATAGGCCATATGATAGGTCACAAAACAAGTCTCAAAATTTAAGAAAATTGAAAATATATCAAGTATCCTCTCAGACTATAGTGGAATAAAACTGGAAATTTACTCCAAAAGAAACCCTGAAAACTATACAAATACATGAATATTAAACAATTTGCTCTTGAATGATCTTTGGATCAACAACAAAATCAAGATGAAAATGTAAAAAATTCTTTAAGCTGAATAATAGTGACACAACTTATCAAAACCTCTGGGATACAGAAAAAGCAGTGCTAGCCTACATCAAATAATCTAAAAGAGCACAAATAGACAACCTAAAGTCACGCTTCAAGGAACTGGAGAAGCAAGAACAAACCAAACCCAAACCCAGCAGAAGAAAAGAAATAACAAAAATCAGAGTAGAACTAAATAAAACTGAAATAAAATAATATAAAATATAAATGAAACAAAAAGCTGGTTCTTCAAACAGACAAAGAAAATTTATAAACGGCATATAACAAAGATAGTATGCCAGCATCAAGTGAGTTTCATATCAGGGATGCAGGGATGGTTTAACATAAGCAAGTGAATAAATGTAATACATTAGATAAACAGAATTAAAAATAAAAACTGTATAGTTATCTCAATAGATGCAGAAAAAGCATTTAGTGAAATCCAGTATCCCTTTATGATTAAAACCGCCAGCAAAATTGACATTGAAGGAACATACCTCAGGTAGTAAAAGCCATTCATGACAAACCCATAGCCAACATTATGCTGAACGAAGACAAGTTGAAAGCATTCCACCTGAAAACTGGAACAAAACAAAGATGTCCTGTTTCACCACACCTATTCAACATAGACCTGGAAGGCCTAGCCAGAGCAATCAGACAAGAGAAAGAAATAAAGGGCATCCAAATTGGTAAAGAGGAAGTTAAATTCTCACTGTTTTCCAGTGATAGGATCATACTGAGAAAAATCCTAAAGACTCATCCAAAAGGCTCCTAAATCTGATAAATAAATTCAATAAAGTTTCAGGATACAAAATCAATGTACACAAATCAATAGCGCTGCCAAACATCAACAAAAATCACTCTGGGAATCAAATCAATAACTCAATCTCTTTACAACAGCTCCAAAAAAAAATAAAATAAAATACTTAAGAATATACCCAAGCAAGGAAGTACAAGATCTCTACAAAGAAAACTACAAACATTGCTGAAAGAACTAATCAATGACACAAACAAGTGGAAACACAACCCATGCTCATGTATGGGTAGAATCAATATCGTGAAAATGACCATACTGCCAACAACAATCTAAAGATTAAATGCAATTCCAATAAAAACACCATCATCATTCTTCATAGACATAGAAAAACAGAGTCCTAAAATTCATATGGAACCAAGAAAAAAAAAAGAAAAAGAAAAAAGAGCTCTTGTCACCAAAGCCAGACTAAACCAGAACAAATCTGGAGGTGCTGCATTACCCAACTTCAAATTATACTGCAAGGTTATAGTTATCAAAACAGGATGGTACTGCTAAATATATTGACACATAGACCAATGGAACAGAATGGAGAACCCAGAAATAAAGCCAAATTTAACCAATGGATCTTCATCAAAGGAAACAATACGTTTAAATATATTGTTTAAGACAAACAAATGCTGAGAAAATTTGCCACTATCAAGCCAGTACTACAAAAACTGCTAAAAGGAGTTCTAAAGTTGGTGCTGGGATAATTGGCAAGCCACATGTAGAAGAATGAAACTGGATCCTCATTGCTCACATTAGTAAAACTCTAAGATCTAAAACCATAAAAATTCTAGAAGATAACATTAGAAAAATCCTTCTAGACTTTGGCTTAGGCAGAGAACTGCACGACCAAGAACCTAAAAGCAAGTACCACAAAAGCAAAAATAAATAGTCTACATCCTCATTGTCTTCATATTAAATAGGCTGAGCAGAAGAGGAACAGAAGGGGGTTGCTCCTCCTATCTCAAGCGTGGCTGAGGTGGAAGAAAACTTATGTATAATGGGACTTGTGCAGTTCAAGCGTGTATTCTTCAAGGATCAACTAAATATTACTTTGGTAATTAAATTTATGTTGAATTATATAGAATGATTTTCTAATATCAGATAGTCAGGTTTTTTCTTTGTATTAATGTGTAGATTTATTTGGTTGTTTTAATTGAAACAAGATTGCATTACTCAATTAAGTCTACAGTAGATTTGTGTTTATTCTTGTGTTCATTTGTTAAGTTCTGTTTTATTGTGAATTTTTGTCTTTTTCATCCAAGTGTATTTGATAAACTTTTTCATAATATCTTCATGATCTGTTTAACATTTGACACATAGTTGATACTTCAGTGTCTACTTTACTCAGGAAGTTATTGATATACATTAATCTGAGTATATCATTTCAGATTAATAACAAGTTCTTAAAAATAAATGAAAAGCAAAAAATATACCGAAAAGTTTTGCTATTCTGAGATATAATCACATTTGTAGCTAGATCTTCAATTTTTCATATTTTCCTATAAAATTTTACATGTTTTAATTTCTAAGATAATTGAGGCACTTTGGCTTTTGGCATCTTAAATCAAAGTTTATATGAAAAAAGAATGGTTCCTAAAAGATATTATTTATCTTTAGAGTATTTTGATTCTAGCTTTAGTAAAATAACTACTTTATTAAATAACTATCTTATTTGATAGTTAATAATTGTAGTTTATTAATAACTATCTTATTTGATCTAATTTAATTTCCCACCTTTTACTGTTACTTTATAAGAACATTTTAATTAATTAGAATTTTTTATTGCTTGGAATCAACAGTTGTTTACAGTTCGTTAAAAACTTGAAAATGTGAGTACATTTTGCATTGAATCACTGATGAGTTATTATAATTATAATACTTCTAAATCATAGTATTATTACAGGAATTTGTAAAGCAATTAGACATTATGGGTATTTCATATATATATATATATATAAAATATTTTCCACCTCAAATGAGTATTCTTAAATTAGATCTTATTAATAATCAGATTTTTTTACACAGGAAACTGAGTCTCAGCAGATTCTAACAGAATGGAGGGGTTATTAACCAAGTTACGTTATTAAAACCTTTGAGAATATCCAAGCTCATTAGCCCCATGTAATGTATACTTCAGAGTTAATAGAGGCCAAAAGAGTGGTTTGAGATGGTGATACACCTTGTAGAATAGGCTCATTCTCTTCCTATGTGGTTTTCTCTTGTACCCCAGCTTTACAACACAAGCAATTAATTTTTTTTTACCTCACTTCAGCAAAGTCACAAACTAGTATGAAAAGTCAGAAATTTTCTGTGTTACCCAAAGATAGCTAAAACTGCAATTGTGCAATCTTTGAATGACAACACTACATTCCAAATCCTGTTTTATTTTGAGTATAATATGGAAAGAAAAATCTAATTTTATTAATAATTATTTGCATCTCAATGTATTCATGAAGAAGCAGACTACTCCATATTAATATAGTATTATTAACAACTTTATTGTATTTCATGCAAAAATAACAAATACATCAAAATTTTCAAACATACAAAATTTGTATATCTGTATGTGTATTCATGTATTAATATTTTGGATGTTTCTCTGGAAAGAAGTATTAATCATTGTCTTACCCTGAATTTAAATCTTCCCTCTTTATGGTGACCAGAAGTCAAATTACATTAACAGGATAAGAAAAAAATAAATAAAACTAGTGTGCATAGCTCTTCAAGAGCATCACATCAAATTACCTAGGCTGTACTTTCAGTTGCCTATCAAATATGTAATGTTTTTACAGTGAACTTCATATACCCTCTTGTGTACTATAAGGTATAATTGCTTTTATAAATTGAAAAGAAATTTCTAACTTCAAACCTCAATCAAAAATCTTTATCTGTACTTGAAACAGTCCCACCTCTCCCGTTCCTGCTATCAGTTTCTTTAAATGTTAATATTAATAATATAGTTAGCATCTGGCAGTTAACTAGAAACAAGTATAAATATCTGCTGCTGTGTAGCAGATAAATTACCATTTATCCTAGAATAGTTCACATTGATGTTTTATACTCATTTTAATTGCATCTTCACAGAAATTTTATGTAGCTGGCTCTGACTTATGAAAACTTGATTTGCTTAATGCCCCCACTCATAAAGCATTGCTGCTGCTGCTGCTTTTCTTTCTACTCATTCCTCAAGACCATAGTACCTTTCATCACAACTACGAAGGCCATATAGAAGCTAGTCAAACAAACAAGCAAAAAGAAAAAAAAGCTAAACACACGCACAAAAATAAAAAAGATAAATAAGATGCCTTTAAAGAATCAGTGGTAAGAAGTGGAAAAAAAAGAAAAAAAACAATAAATGAGGAGAGAACATTGACAATATTTCTTAAATTGTGGTCACTAGTTTCACTTTTATCAGAATTCTGTCTTTTGATTGTTAAAATGCAGATTTCCAGGTTTTACATCAGTTGTATTGAGTCAAATTCTCTAAGCTACACTACCAGAATGTATTAACATTTAAGTTAAAACTCCATTGATATTGATTTAGAAAATGTAATAACTCAACTTGATAGACTCAGATGGGAGAGCCCATGAACCTGCATTTTAAACAATAATTTATTTTAATGAAGTTATTTATTCTGCAAACATTTTTTCCCATACTTCTCAGTAAAATCAGAGGACTGACAGACTCAGAATCTTAATATTTGAAATAAAAAAGTAATTTTAGGAAAATAGCATTTAGGGGATGATAATGCTAGCCTGGCTGAAATATTATGTGTGACGTTTACCTGAGGTTACTTTGTCACTAAAAAGATGAATATTCAGACTTGGAATATTTACATTAACTAGGGGTTGATGCATGAACAGTTTTGATCTTCTTCTTAACTGCGGCTTGATGAGAAAATTAAAGATTCCTGTAGTATTCTGATAAAAGATAGCCTCTCTTCCCAAGATACTAGAATACTGTTTTGCACAAAAATGGATAATTATTGTATTCCAAACGTAAAAGCAGAACTTTGCAAGTGCACATTTCTAGGAGTTATTGATCATGGGAACGACAATTTTAAAGCCTATGCAGAGATAGGGCTTGAGAATATAGGCTTTATGTGAGGGAACGAGCTAGAGGTGGTTATTTGCATAAAGGAGGGAGCTGAAATACAATACTCTCTCATCCATAAATGGAAATCCATCTTTGGGTGGACAACTTTGAGAGTGCTATGAATAAGATTAGAACTTGTCTTATTTTCTACAGCTATATACTAAATTACTCAAAACGTTATTGGCTTAAAACAGCAGCAATAAACATCTCAGTTTCTAAGGGTCAGGGACACATAAGTATCTTAGCTGAATGGTCCTGGGCCTTGGTTTCTTAAGTGGTAACAAGTCAGAGTACACTCATCTGATGGCTTGCCTGGGGTGATAAATTCAATTTTTCCTTCTTTCCTTCCCTCCTTCCTTCCTTCTTTCCTTCCCTCCTTCCTTCCTTCCTTCCTCCTTCCCTCCCTCCATCCCGTCCTTCCTTCCTTCCTTCCTTCCTTCCTCCCTTCCTTCCTTCCTTTCCCCTTCCCTTCCCTTCCCTTCCCTTCCCTTTCCTTCCCTCCTTTCTTCCTTTCTCTTTTCCTTTCCTTTCCTTCTTTCTTTTTCCTTTTGACACAGAATCTTGCAACATTGCCCAAGTTAGAATACAATGGCACCATCTTGGCTCACTGCAACCTCTGTCCCCAGGGCTCAAGCAATTCTGCCTCAAGCCTCCCGAATAGCTGAGACTACAGACGTGTGTCCCCACGCTTGGCTAATTTCTGTATTTTTTAGTAGAGATGGGGTTTCACCATGTTGGCCAGGCTGGTCTTGAACTCCTGACCTCAACTGATCCACCCATCTTAACCTACCAAAGTGCTGGGATTCAGACATGAGCCACTGTGCCCAGCCAGAAATTCACTTCTAATCCACACATGCCTGGCAAGTTGAGCTGCTTATCGGCAAGAAGCCTCAGTTCCTCCCTATGTCAATGTCTCAGTGATGGGCCTGTTGACATAGTGGCTTGTTTCCCCTGGAGCAAGTGATCCAAGAGATAACAAAGTGGAAGCTGCAATGTCTTATGACCTATCATTGGAAGTCACATACAATCATTCCCATGATAGCCTTTTGGGTTATATTTACTGTAAGTCCTATTCTGGGTTAGAAGAATGCACAGGATGTCAAGTTAATACAAGGAGGCAATGATTATCAGGGATTGTTTTAGGAGCTGAGCAGTCCAGAAGCCAAATTGTTTCACTATTCTTGGCAGATGTGAGGCCTAAACTGTAGTTAGTTATGTGGTACAGAAATTTCAGCCCACAGACTTTACTTATGGAAATACTAGTTCTAAGTCATTTGCCTTGAGGCAGTCAAACATCCAATTTTTATAGTACAGCAAAAATACAGCTAGTAAAGGGAATCAGCACATACTATGGGTTCTAGCCAAATAGGAGCCGTTTTGTTTGTTAGTTTCCTACTAATCCTTTAAAATTTATTCAATAGAAAGTGCATGAACCTTCCTGTGGCTAAACATTTGGTCACTTTCCATGAGATTTCTGATAAATCATAAATAACAGAAAATTTTGCATTAGCTTTAAATAACAAACATAATATTTTCCCTTTTTTAATAGCCAAAGCAGTTTACCAGCTTTTGGCATTTGAGGTGGGGGACATTACTCATTTATTGAAACACAGTAAGGATAAATGGTACAAGGAAAGGGATATCTTTCTTCAGCCAACATTCTTGAAATCCGGGGAAATGTTTAAATCTCACCTTTACTCTTATTCAAACTTGTATGATCTCTTCACAGTGGTCCAATTACCTCTTGGATTGGATTTAACAGAGCTCAGACCAACTCCCTGTTTTGTGTGGTCCAGATCTGTTCTACATTAAAAACTCACACATTCTCTAGCCCATTATCTTGTAATATGAAGGTAGTTATTTCCTTAATGGAAAGCAATTCAAGTTTTCTGTGCTGCCCGTGAGACATCACGGATTGAACTTAGACGCCGGAGAACACTTCTGAAGTCCTCTGAGTAAGCTTCTGGAAGCACCCTTCACCAGACGAGAGGTAAGGAGTAGAAACTGTCCCCACCCCTTTGGGAACTGAACCATATTTAGATTCATAGCAATTTGAAGACCCCTCCCAAAGTCTCCTCAAAATGTCCTCTCCAATTTCACATTCTAGATTATTTTACAGCTTCAATCTGTTATGGTGTACATGGACCAACAGTTATACAATCGTACATTAAAGCTTAAGCATGCAACATCTGTTTAATTTCAAAACTCAGATCAAAAGGCCCATGTTAAGGACTGTATCATAATATATTTGTCTGGCCTGGATGCCTTACTATCATGATGTAAGAGATATCCAAAATATCTAAAACGTCTCTCTCTCTCCTTTTTTTTTTTTAATTCCAAGTTAGAATCTAGATTCCAAAGGTAAGCCTTATTTGACTACAAGCCAGCGATCTCTGGTTACTGACTTCACTTCTGTTCTGGTTATTTCTGTCACTCTCTTTTTTTCTTTTTCTTTTAACTTCTAATATCATCTTTTTAGGATAATGAATAATTCAAAGTATAACTAATTGTGAAAAATATGTAAAAGAGGGTGAGTTCAAGATAATAGGGGAGAGGCACTGTAATTATTTCAAATATATTATAAACATCAAGTATCAGCCCATATTAAGGGCTTAATATTAACTATTCAATATGCTTAGGGTTATCTTTCCTCAGATCTTTGCTTGGCTAATTTTTTCATCCTTTTCAAGTTTTTACTTAAATCTCCCCTTGTAAATGAACTTACTCTTAACAATTTATACTGTAATCTTTCTCACGCCTTTCCCCATTTTGTACTCCGAGTATTTTATATGTTATTCTAGAATTTCCATGCAATATTTATCACCTTCTTATATACTATGCAGTTCACTTCTTTATTACATTGTATATTATCTATATTGGGAGACTGAATATACAAATAGACAATGGCCAGGCCAAATATAAAAATGGAACACTGACTGACACCTCCCAGCAACCTGTCTAGGAAAACATCTCCTTATAATAAACATCCCAGGAAGCCAATCTGCTGTAAGTCAGACTTGTAACAATTCAGACTCCTATCTCTAGTAATGATCCAGGAAACAAAACAATAACTTTCATAACAAACAGCCCAAAATGGTCACTACTTAATAACTGCCAGTTTATATAATTTTTATTCTGCTTCCAACTTAGGACCAACAAGAAAAGCCAAACATGCATCCCTAACCAGTGGCAAAGAATACCTGCTTTGCATTAACCCGCCTAGACTTCCCCGTGCCAACGGCCTCCAATCAGGTAATGCTTGAAGCGTTGCATTTTTCACACTGTAAATCTTTCCCCGTCTTCTGTCTGTCTTTGATTCTTTGCCAAAACATAAGAGACAGAGGCTCTTTTACTATAGCAAGGTGTGAATAAATAACATTTAAATATTCTGATTTAGTTGGTTGGTCATCATTTATATTTATAGTATCCTTACCGTAAATCTCCTCACTTTCAGAATATGATAATAAATTTTATGTGCCAATTAGTCTGGGTCATAGTGCCCAGATATTTATTTAGTGAAACATTATTCTAGATGTTTCTGTAAGGGTTTTTTGTTGTTGTTGTTGTTGTGTTGTGTTTTGTTTTGCTTTGTTTTTCTTGCTTGTTTGTTTTTTAGATTAAATTTAAATCAGTGGATTTAAAGTAAAGTAGTTTGTCCTCCATAATGTTGCTGAAACTCATCCAATTAGTTAAAGGCTTTAATAGGACCCATGACTGCCCTATCCCAGAGTAAGAAAGAATTCAGACTTGAATTAAACATCAGCTCTTCCCTGAGTCTCCAGCCTGTCAACCTATCTGGCCAATTTTGGACTTGTCAACCTCCATAAGCCTCCTTTCTTTGTTTTAAATAATCAGTTCCTTAAAATACATTTCTCTCCCTCTCTCTCTCTTTCTCTCTCTCTCTCTCTCCACACACACACACACACACACACGCACACACACAGTCTATTAGTCCTGTTTCTTTGAAGAACCATGATTAATATACCAAATACCACAAATCAACCACCTCCCCAGTCTCCCATGTGGGAATATAAGCTCCAGGAAGGAAGGCTTTGGGTCACTTTTGTCCATCGAGTGTATTAGTCTATTTGAGCTGTTCTAACAAACTATCGTAAACTAGATAGCTTCTCAACAACAAAAATGTTGTCTCTAACAGTTGTTGAGGCTAAAAAGTCCAGTATTAAGGCACATGGCAAATGTGGTGTCTGGTGAGGGCCCGCCTTCTTGTAAATGGCTCCTTCTCCCTGTGTCCTCACAGGATTGAAGAGGCAAACAAGCTCCCTCAGGCCTACTTTATAAAAACACTAATCCCATTCATGAGAATGAAGCCCTCATCATATGATCACCCCCAAAAACCTCACCTCTCAATACCCCAGGTGTTAGGATTTCAACATATACATTTTGAGGGGACGCATTCAGACCACGGCACTAATATATCTCAAGTGGCAAATACTGTGTCTAGTATATCATAGATAGATAATGCATAATGGTTGAACAAATATATAACAATCTTTCTGGAATACACAGTTTGGTGTTTTAGGTTTGCATATGTCAAAGATGTTGAAGGAGAAAAAGAAAAAGAGAGAGAC
This sequence comes from Colobus angolensis palliatus, assembly GCF_000951035.1. Lineage (NCBI taxonomy): Eukaryota > Metazoa > Chordata > Mammalia > Primates > Cercopithecidae > Colobus > Colobus angolensis. The sequence continues at coordinate 1,030,111 of NW_012121043.1, forward strand.
AAAAGAAAGAGAGAGATTACACCAGACAGCCTCTAAACTCTTTTTGATAACCAAGGTCTCATGAGTCCAAGAAATAAGCAAATAAAAGCCACTGAATATTGCCTAGGCTTACCTCTGCTTTCTATTAAGCTACAAGCAAAATAAAAAGGAAACCAACATCATACTTCTTATTAATGGAATTTCATGAGCACATTTCATCTCAATTTATATTTCATGGCATCCAGGTGCTAAGTGCAGTTTCAAGCATACTCTACTCTCCCATAAATTATACAGTAAATCATCACTTGGTAATGGGCACTTTATTTTTCATACTGATTTCCTTAAGTGCTCCACTCTGAGGTCTCTCAGTCATGGCCATATGCTTTTCTTTACCTTCACATATTTGAGTATAGAGCCACAGTGATAGCCCCAAGATTTTTTTTTTCACCCTTTTCTATGAACCCTGGGATACTCAAAATTGTTCTTTCAGATTAAGAACAGAGTAGAAATCTTTTGCAGCAAACTAACGTGAAGCAAACTTTTTTTTTATTGTTTTATCACCCCTGCTGAGATTCATTTGAATAAGATTTTCCTGAAAAAGATGAAAAGAAAGTATGACAACTTTTGATTCAAAAATGCCTTGAAAAGTAGAAACATAGTTCAGGAAAATGTATTTCAATTTCTAAGAACTTTGACACATTAAAATGTGTGTTATTTTATTTGTTTGTTTTGCTTGGCTTGGCTTTTGTTTTCTGTCACTCTTCTGAGTGTAGACAGATTTGATGTCAGTAGATATGGGATGAATGGTAAATTATGGTTGAAAATGCACATTATTGAAAATTTCAGTGCTATGGACTAATAAACTATTCTGTTCCCTCAACTTCTTTACAAATATTAATCAAAATTAGTTCATTTCATTGTCACAACCAATTCCCTAGGTAATCCTGGGCTGCTGTCTGGGCAAATGTTTCTCCATGCTGCTAATTCCTTCTATTGTTTTTTGGCCTATTCCCAACTATTCAATTGTCCTTGCCTCAAACTTTTAGTTGTACTGATTTGTTTTCTACCATTCTTCAAAACTACTTTGGAATAAAATATATTTTCCCCTTTAAAATTTTGTTACATAATTTTCAAATCTCACACGTACCCATTATGTCTAATTGTGGATTGTCAGGACTTAAACTGTGAGAAGATAGAATGAAGGAATTTTTACAGCTCATGCTCTCTGGCCTTCTATAAAATATGATTTATTCCTGTATTTTCTTTTTAATATAATTTTAATATTAAGTCAAAAATTAAAGCAATTCTTAAGAGTAATTAATAAGAATTTGTAAGAAATGTTACTCTGTGCCCTTGGAGATGAAAATTATAAGAGCAGGTTCTTAGGCAACCAGTGAAGAATGAAAGAAAAGCATCTTTATTAGAAAAGTTTACACTTTTACAAGAGATGTATTCATTTGCTCACATGACAGAGGCTTGAGCAAATATGTGTAACAGATGTTAATCAACATGTTTTAGTTTTGTGTCATAACGTTTTGTTTTTGTTTTCTTTTGTTTTGTTTTGTTTTATTTGAGAGAGGATCTCACTCTGTTGCCCAGGCTGGAGTACAGTGGTGCAGTCTCAGCTCACTGCAGCCTTTATTTCCTGGGCTCAGGTGGTCCTCCCACCTCAGTCATGCAAGTAGCTGGTACCACAGGCATATACCACCACACCTGGATCATTTTTTTAATTTTTATTTTTGTGTAAACAGGGTTTCATCACATTGCCCAGGATGGTCTTCAAACTCTTGGGCTCAGCATAATGTTTTAAAATAAAATGCAAATTTTTTTTTTTTATTTTAAAGCATATTATTGTCAACCAAATTGAAAATTAATAGTGACATCGCATCATTTTTAAGCACATAGATTTCATAATGTTTTACAAATAAGACAATTTTGAATATTCGACA
>NW_012121043.1:1033253-1037072 GCF_000951035.1 Colobus angolensis palliatus
TTTTTTTTTTTTTTTAGAATGTTAACTATACAGCAGGTTTAGTTGGTTAGAATCCAACTTTAACATACATTAAAATACTACAGATTATTAGCAGAAACTTATTTCACCACTGTTCCTACTATAAAATTGCATATAACTTTTTTTACCATGTATGCTATAATACAATTTATTTTTATATATTTGCATTTATGAGCTCCTAAATTATCTGATGAAGTCTACTTTGCATGTGTCTTCATAATACACAGTTTTGTTTCAGAATATACAGTTACTATTTGGTTGTTGGATAAATCCATTACATTCATTTATTTCCATTTATACATTTAATATATGATACACTGTTATGAAAATACAGAATCAAGATGTCCTTTAAATTTAAAAACAAGTATTATAAAGTTGTTGCATCATGTATTATTGCTCGTAATATTTTATTGAATAACTTTATTTTCTTATAGAGCTTGCATTCAATGAGGAGAAATAAAATTGATATATAATCAAATAAAGAATATATCATTTCAGATAGTTATTCTTTGATAAAAAATAGAGAACAGGATAAAGGGATCAAGATTTTCCTGTGGACAAGTAATAAGGATCCTCTTTTAAACCTGAAGAAAGAGAGAAAATACTAATGTAAAAATATATGAAGGAAGAATATTACAAGAAAGGAAACAGGAAAAGCAGTCCAAAAAGGGAGGCAGGGAGGGGCCAAACAAATAAATAACAATTAAAAAAGACTACAACAGAAATGAGCACTAGGTAAAGGCGGAACATGGGATTAGAGAATGAACAATGAGAAATGATCACATATAACTTTACAGGTTGTATAAGTGTACTGGATATTCTAAGAAATAGGATTGTGTCTGGAAAAATATATGTAGCTAAATGAGGTTTTCTCATTTTATTTTTTAACATAAGAAACATATTAAATATGTTTAGGAAAGAGCTGACAAAAACAGTCACTTACAAAAAGAGACTTAAGAAAACTTGGAAGTGCTAAATTGGTGAAAAGAGTACTTAGCCTAGGAAAGGAGATCTCTCCTAGGTGATGAGAAGAAACAGAAGATTGATACGTATGTAAGTGTATGTTTGTAACTATACTCACTAAATTATACTACTCAGATTACCCTTCAAGATAGCATTAATTGCCACAGCTACCCTCTAGTTCAGCATTGGCCTCAGCTATTGACAGCCACTTTGCTCAAAGGAATGGCCTTTTTCCCAGGACATCACACATCAATGACTGATTGAGGCTTGCGTATATTTTAACTCAACACTGGACAACTCCGATAGGGCATATATGTTCCAAAGTTCTCCGTGGGGTTTTCCAGGGCCACAGTTCTGCTTCTCTCTCTGCCTAACACTGCTTCCTTCCCTCTCCTTCAACAGAAGTTGTACTGGAATAAATACCCAGCAAGGCAAACTCTGTTACAGAGAACCTAATCAGCCACAGTTAGGAAACTGAAAAATGTTTCTTCCAATAGACTTTTTATTTTTGTGTGCGTAAGTTAGAAAACAAAGCCTTCTCTGAGAATGAGTTATGAGATGCATGTGGGTTTAGGCATGGTGAGTTCAAAGTAAATGTAAATGTTTGAAATAGTTGCTAGGAAAACTGGAGCTAAGAATAGTTTAAGGAAACAGAAGCACTGCTAGGCTGTCTTGGTAGCCAAATTGAAGTCATAGACCAAGATAACTGTGAACACTCCTTCCGTTTTGAAAAATATCTTCTCTTGGCTATTTTGAAAAGACATATTTATGGCTTTCCTTCTATATGTCTTCCACTTTTTCTCAACTTCCTCTAATTTTTTTTTTCTTTATTTATCCTGTTAAATTTAATGTTTGTCAGGGTCTGCCCTGGACTCAGTTCACACATTTTTCTGAAAAGACTCATTCATTCCTTTGCTTCAGTTTCTCTCCATATACTGATGAATCCACAAACTCTTTTCACAGCCCACTTCCCTTTCTTAACTATATGGCCAGTCACCAGTCTGTTGATCATCTCTAACTGATAATCAATCACTGATCAAGGTGGAAATCTCACAGGTGCCACAAAAAACACATATATAAAATTTAACTAATCTTTTTTTCCCAAAAAATGTGTTCTTCTCATCCTTAATATTGCATTCCATGGGTTAAACCTTTAAAAAAAAAAAGATAAATATCTGTAGGTTTTTTATTAATTACCACATGTGGTCAATATTGTAGCCTAAATAACATGTACATCTATCTAATATGTTCCTCATTATGGCTTCCATGCAGTATGTTACTCCTGTATCCTGCAAATTGGTCTGCTCACTTCAGTCTTTTTTCTCCAATCCATTTTATTTTCCCTAAAATAAAATGTAACATTTTTTTTAGATCTTCACAAAACTGTTGGAATTGAGAACCAGACATACATTTTTAAAATCTGCAAAAATAAATTATGAAAGGTCTTTTTGTTTAGGGCAAGCAGTCATGGAATAAGCATGTAAACTAGTTGGCTTCTCAAGTGTACACAGTGACTTCTCTGTTTAACATTACAAGAGGACCAAGTGCCTGTTTTTCTAGAGCTAGTAGTTGATGAGTTTTGTCTAGTATTGAGTCCAATCAGAGTTTTAGAAGGCTATCTGTGAAAATGTCTCTTCTGCTTCAAATGCCTCAATATTTTCCCATTGGTATAGTAATCATTACAAATTGTAGGTGTCTTAATATGGCTCAAATAGCCCTTCAACACCTAATTCCTGCTTACTTGCCTGTGTTATCTTTTGCCAACCCTGAGAGTTCTGTTCCCATCCCTATTGTATAAATTCTAGGTTTACTGTATTTATTATCCTGAATTTCTTCAGGTTACTGAAATTATTCAGTCATACTGAATTTCTTCAAGTTCCTAATAATTATAATAATTTCTTCAAATTATACTGAATTTCTTCAAGTTCCTAGCACATAATGTGTTCTCGCTAAGTTTTAAGTCTTTTCTTGTATATCTAATATCAATATCCATAGTAATGCTATACCACACTAAACATTTCTTGAGTGCTTGAGGCTGTGGTTCTGTAACGTAGGTGGTCTCAGCTGGATGCACTTACTTATCTATAGTGGCCTTGGCTGGGAAGATTATATATGGGAGACTGAAACAAAGTTCCCCAAGGATATTAGATTCTGATCTCTGGAACCTATAAATTTCCTTATTTGGAAACAGTCTTTGCAGGTATAATTAAGGATCTTGAGATGGATGAATAACTCTGAAATTACTAGGTGGGCCTTTAATGTCATTATATATGTCCTCAAAAAAGAGAAGCCCAAGCTGTGGACCCAGAGGGCAGGGCCATGAGCCCAGAAGCTGAAGGATCATTCCTAGACCTTGAAACTTAACAAAATTTGCTCTGTTGGATTTTGAAATAGCTTGGAATTGGTGATCTTTCTCTTCCTTTCATTTTCTACCTTTTGAAATAATGTCTACAGCTTTTCCTACACTTGTCCCACTCTTCTATTTTGGAAGCAGATAACCAGTCTTCTATTTTCAGAAGTCCACAGAAAGGAAAGGAATTTTGGAAAGGATTTTTTCCCCAGATGAATCAGACATAGCTGCACACACATCTTATTTACATGATTTAGATCATGATATTTATAACTTTTGAACTGGTGAAATTTTGGACTTGAGTTGATGCTGTAATTGATTAAGACATTTGGGAATATTGCAATGGGGTGAATGTATTTTTCATGTGTTATGAATGTGAACCTTTTGAGCCGAAGGAAGACTGTGGTAAACTAAAAAAATTTCACTGCAGAGATATCAGGTACTAATCCAGAGAACTTGTAAATGTTGCCTTATTTGGAAAGTGGGTC
>NW_012121043.1:1037597-1039900 GCF_000951035.1 Colobus angolensis palliatus
TTTCTGTTTTAAAAGACTCAGTTTGTGGTAATTTATTACAGCATTAACCAGAAAATACATTAATATCCTGAAATGAATATTCCGTATCCTACATTTTTTGCTTGTTTTCATGGCCATTTCAGAAGCAAAACCGGAATCAGAAATGATCAGGGCCTTAAAAAAATCTGTGTTTGCATCTAGTTTACTGATAGCCTGCTGGAAAAATAAGTTACCTGGCTGGCTGGCCCGGAGTCAGAATGAGAGAGAATTGCATTTGCACAACAAAAGATGTGGATACAGGGTAAAATCAAGAATCAGGGCCACTTTTTGCAATCTACCATTCATTCTTAGGTTTAATTTTTTTTTAATTATCTGTATCCCTAGAAAAATAACATTCATGTTCAGATTTTGCCCTTTCTTAACGGCTTAGGTATTATGTTATAATATAAGTCAAAGTTAATTAATTTTAACTACCATTTAAAAAACCTTCAGTAAGATAGCACTAATTGCCATATAATTATATTCTAACTTGCTGGACAAAGATCATTAATGGTTTTTTCAGCTTATATTTTCTATAATTCTCCTACTTACTTTCCCAAGAAGCTTTGGGGAACAGATTGAAATACTAAGAAGGTGTTTTGGCCCCCCACACCCGTTTAAACATTTGCCTATTGTTGAAAGGACATGTTTAAAATACCTGATGTTCCAGTTTGTGAATTATTAATGTTTTGTAACTACTTTATATTTTCAACTTTCCAAATAAATGTGGAATGCTGAGTAAAGAATAGACATTATGTTGTCCATTTTTTTCCTTTGGTTTTATTTAAAGTGATTAGAAATATTCTAAGCATGAACTGGATTTGAGTCAGAAACATGAGGTAAAAAAAACGAAGGCTAAAAAATTTAAAGTATCAAACATACACAAAAATACATGTTCCTATTTATTTTACACTATTTTGTTGATATTGCTATTTATCCTTTTTTGTTACTGATATTTATAATGTTCTTTTAAAATTGTAATAATAATGATATATTACCATTTCCAACAATATCACTTTCTCTATATTTCTCTCATTTGATAAATATTCATGAAAAAGAAAAAGTAGTGCTTAATATTGGCTGGAAAAATATTTTAGACACATGCTCCATCAGGTCCCCCAAACAGCTGTGCCACTACACCTTCATCCAAAAGCGCTTGTCAAGTTCTGAGCCTTTGCAGAGCAAAAGGTGCCAACTCTTGGAGCTTGTGCCAAACTGTGCGGAAGTTGCCTGATGCTGATTCAGATCCAGTTGGTATTATGTTTAAAACTCTAAATTCAGTACATTTTTATTTTGGAAATAAAACCACACATTCCTTTCCTCTTTTTCTTCATAATATTGCTTTTGAAAGGATATTAACTATATAGAATAAAAATGACAAAATGATTGTTCTTGTTGAGACCATGTTGGCCATTTTGCAGCTTCCAGACCATAAAAATCTCATCATCTTTAGAAAATTGGATCTCATTCTTTCTAACATAATTATCTATCAAACTTTTTCTGGCAAAAGATATAGTACATAGTAGCTTAATTTGCACACATGCAAGCAGTACAAACATTTGAGCTACTGGACAATTTTTAGCTCAGTGGTAATAAGGGAATGTAGTCATACTGGTCAAACTAGTGGTCTAGATAGATGCAGTTTCTATGGGGCTAACAGGGAGTGTCAGAATTAAGTAAGTTTAATAAATTAAAGCACGTGCTATAATAGATCTTTTGTTTTACTAAATAAATTTTGAAAGATCACAGCAAAAGTAAAAAACAAAAAATGCTGTTGATGCCTTATAAAATGTGTCTTATCTTGAGTTAATTATAACAAAATGTAACTTAAGTCATTGTCAGCCAAGCCATATTAGCTATCTTAGGAAAATAAGCAAATTATAAAAATAGAACTGCCATTTATTACAAAAAGTGTACTAAATGTAGCTTGCTCTTATCACATAGAAAAAATTAAATAGAAAACATTAATTGAATTGATAATATATCAAAAATTTAAAGCACTGATTATGAAGAAAATGGAAAATCAAAACATTGATTTGTTTCTCTAGTAAGCATGACATATTTCAGAACTGAAAAATGCAAATTATTATACTCATTACATTAGGCCTTTTGGCTACTTGTGTGCTGTTATAACAAAATAAAGAAATTCTTATAGAAAAGAATGCATCCACTTCAATTGCCCTCAGTGGAGACCTAATTGTGGTATTTTCCCCTTTCTGAAGTTTCTATGGAACTTTTCAGGTAAACATTATGGTATTTTTAAAAATATTTCTGTACATAAAAAT
>NW_012121043.1:1041162-1050751 GCF_000951035.1 Colobus angolensis palliatus
TAGTTCAAAAGGGAAATTTCTTTATAATCACAAAGATGCTGGGAGTAGTTCTTAAAACTGGGATCTCGGACAACACAAAACATTGTTGGACAATAGAAAGAACTCCACTAACAATAAATTATGTATATTTGCATATTAATTAATTTAGCAATCATAACTGCAATTATAAAATACACTATATATATATGTATAGTGACATTTATATGTTTGTAGAAAAAATCATGCTTGTGTGGCTTGATATTTTATAATAATTAAACTCTATCTCTTCTCAGTAACAGATATACAATGCAACCAAACAAATACACATTCAAATTTAGTTTTAGGAATTGGGAGAAATTCAAAATTTATAATTAATAATTAAATAAACTAATACTGACATTTAATACATTTACTAGTGGTCAAGTATCGAGTTTTCATAATGCCCATATGTTTCAGTGTGCCGTTGCCTATTTTTCTGACAGTCTTTAAAAAGACAGTTATCCTGCCATGTTGAATCACAGTATTTCATTCATATTAGCTAATCCTAACAGACACTATCTAATTAGAATCACAAAAGAGTTTTAAAAAATCATATCACTCTTGATGTTTTATTAGTATGAAATGGTTTTACTGTTTAATTAATTGGCATGTAAATATTTCTATGAAAGGCTCTGTTGCTACTGTTTGTTACTTAGTTCCTATATCTTTATGGAAGAAAGCAATATTTTTGCTTTATCTTCTCCTAGACACATAGGATGATTATACTTCTCTGCCACCTGGAAGTTAAGCATAGCTATATAACTTACTTTTGTCAATGGAAAATAATCCAATAAAAAGTGAATCAATTACTCACAGAAATACATACAAATTAATAGGAGATTCTCCATTCTCTCTTGTCCTGTTGACTGTGAAAACAAAGAATTCTACATAGTGGAGACTCTATCAGTATGGATTGCTGATATGTCAAATAGAGGATAATTGCCCTGAAAAGACACCCATATTCACAGCTTATGTGGTGAATGAAAAGTAAACATTCATTATCCAACTACAGAGTTGGGGACATGAGAGGTTATTTGTCAGCAAAGTGCAACATAGCATATCCTGATTAATGGAACTTTATTTTCCTTAATTCCCACAACTGGATGATATGACTTTCTGCCCACTCCACTGACCAATGTCACACATTTGAAATAATTCCATGTATGTAAAGAGGAGCTATCAGGGGAACTACTTGTAAAACTTTCAGAAATATCCAACAGTACTTACTACTTTGATGAACATCACTCAAGTGACAGATGTAATGCTAAGTTATTTATTGACAGTAATTATAAGATCAGTCCTTGTTCTCAAGGAACATATGATTTAGAGGCAAAACCAACAAAAATACAAATGAATTGGTTTATTAAAATGTAATCATCCGTTTAATGGAAATATATACAAAAAGAGTGAAAACAAATGGAAAGAAATGGAGTCTCTGCCTGAGGTAGTTAAGAAAACCTTTGCAGAGAAAGAGTATATTTAGTGGCTGAAAACAAAAGTCTGAGCATATTCTAAGCAAGGAGAGTAGCATATACAAAGGCTGGGTGATGTATGAGCTCAGGACAAGTTTGTCAAATATTTCTAAGTATAACATAGAGAAGGTATTGGAATAGATAAAATTGAACAGCTCAACCTGGTCTTATAGGAATAAGTCACACAGTCTATGTGAATGCTTTATATACTTATATTTTTAAAAAAGCTTTGGGAGAACATGGAGCAAAAATTGAAATGATCAGCTTACATTTTAGAAAAAAAAACACTGTACAATTTAGCATTGATTGGAATAAAGTTAACTAAAAGAATATATTAGGAAACAACTAGAAAATACAGTTACAGAAATGCAAAACATTAGAGACACAGAAAAAGGAATAAATTGAATAACGTTTTAAATAGGAAAAATCGATATTGGTGACTAGATTTGGGAATGAGGAAGCTCAGAAAACTAGAGAGTCTCCAAGGTTTAAGTTGGCGGAATAACATGTGGAACTATTGAGACAGATGAGGGATTAAAAAGAAAACCTGTTTTGAGACATGATGAGTTCAGTTTGGGACAGACTGAAAATCTATTTATGTTGCATTTGGGTATAGATGTCTAGCAAGAGCTCAAAATAGAATTTTAGATCACTGACTTATTCTACTTTGATACAACTGTATGAATCAAATTAGTTAAAGAAAATGTACATAGATTGTTTAAAGACAAGTGAAGATTAAACAGAAGGTAGTAAACGTGATAGGTAAGAATAACTGTAAAATCTTATGCGTTTTTTCTCCTCTGTGCTTGAATCCCTGGCTTGTTCCCTAGTTTCACTGTAAAGAATGCCTATTTTATCATTCACTAGTGCCTAAATTTTGTAAAATCAAGGACATCTCTTTATTTATATTTTACAATCTACAGAAGTTATAATAATGTTTATAGTTAGGAATATCAATAAATTTTGGCCCAGAAATTAGCCTTTAGTGGAGCTAGCTAAACGTGTTGGCACCAGGATTGTTAGCATAACAATTTAACTTAGCCAGCCACTGAGTACTTAAATTTCATAGCTGTTGAATGTACAAACATGAGACTTAGTCATGTGATCACGATCATGTAGGAAGGACGCATACTTCCTACATAATGAAAGAGGCTGACCATTGGCCTACTTTATTCTGATATGCTTTTCCATCATCTTTGCAAAGCTGAGACAATCTGAAAAAGAAAGTGTACCTGTTAGTATTCCCTTTTGGAACAGAATTTCTGAGCCTGTAACAGCTTGGTTTAGCAATACATTTGGCCTCACAAACAAGAAAGATAATTTGTTTGTTTTCTCTGTGGCGATAAGGTCAAAGAAAATAACTTATCAAGAGATCAGTGCCCATAGCCAAGCTTCAGAACCTTTAGAATCCCTCACATCTCAGTCAACAAAGTACCCCAGAAGGACTCTGTGAAGTAAAATCACATATGTTCATGGAGACACAAGCCTATTCATTCATATTGCTGAGTAAGAAATGAATGTATTGTAAATCAGATTGTAACTGAGTTCTGTATTTGCACTCATATCCTGATAAATATTTATTTGTCCTTAAGTTGTACTGTTTAGGATTCTCCATTGAAGCTCCATTCTTACTTCACCTACACCAGCTTATCAACTACATGATTTCAGTGATGTTAGCTGCCAATCTAGAATCACTACTCAATCTTTTGGACTTTTCCTGCTTGCCTTCCATGCCCTTGGTCATATGGGTACTGAATTTTGATTAGCAACTTTCACTTGTGGTAATAATGACAAGTCTCATATTTATACCTGTAAACCAGTTTTTAGTCTCAAAGCTCTCTTTGGAAGCATACCCCTCTGTTCTGCCTCTAAAGCCTTGACCTTATTCTCAAATCAGACCCCTGGATATGTTTGCATTCTAGTTTTAATCCATCTGCCGACTGCCATAAAGCATTATGCTGTACATTCAGGGGGATCTGGCATATAGTTTCCTGATGTTTATTAATTCAAGATGCTTGTTCCAAGTAAAGAAACAAGGATTTTTTGAAAAATCAAGAATCTGTAGGAAACTAGACAAGTAAATGAGTTAATATGACTTTGCTTCAGAGGAAGTTTTTTGAGAGAACTATTTACCCACGTATGAAATAATCATAGCACCACAAATGAAATAACATGAAACTGACAAGGAATTTTTTTAATTGACCAATAAATTTGTATTGTAAAGATTACCAGATGATTAAAATGACTTTTGTAATCTAAAGAAAGGACAACTAGAAACATGACTGGTGTAATTTAATATGATGTAGGATGACATTTATTTATAAATATTCTGAACCACAGCATGCTTACTATTTCCAACTCAAGACCTCAAACATACATAGCTAATTTGGATTCATTTCTGTTCGTTCTTTTCAATTTGGCTTTAAGCACTTCTCATTTAGTCTTGATTGTATTTATGTTTAAGCAGTTTGTCATTTGCATGATTTACTAAGAAATTTATATTTTATTGGAATACAGCATGAATTAGGTTTTATCTTATATAATCACTTTTAAAATGAATTGCACTTTGTTTTCTGTCTATGTGCTTATTCTCATAATATTATAAATCAAAGGAAACCTGTACCTGTTTTACAAATATGTTGGTAAAATATACATTTGCATGCATAGAGACTTTCAGCGATATTCTGATGTAAAGATTTTAGAATAACTGCGAAGTTAGTTCAAAATGCACAGGAATCTTGAGATGTGATAAAATATAAAATATTTACTGAATGCCAATATGTTAACTTCTTCATAAGTGTCACACTTATGAAATAGAAATTTACAAAGCTTACAATAATGTTATATCAATAATAAATAATATAACCAAATAATAATGTTAAACCAATAATAAATATTATAACCAAATAATAATGTTAAACCAATAATACATAATAGAATAGGAAACTAGAAAACATTTTTAGGATGCCAACCATGTATGTGTATATTGGGTGCAACTTACTAATTCACAGTAATGCATTCGACACAAGGATGGAGGAAAAATAGTAAGATGGGAAAGACCTTGAAATGGGTGTGCAGGGATAGGGGTTCTGTGCTGATCTCTGTCACTAACAATCTCAATTAACTTGAGAAAGTCACTTAATCTCATAGGCTTTTTAGTGTAAAGATAGGTTAAATCATTTCTTGGACAGTTTTCCTCTTGTTATAGGTTGAATTGTGCCTTCCCTTTCAATTTATTCTTGAAGCCCTAAGCCCCAGGACCTTAGAATGTGATGGTAGCTTGAGGATTGCTTGCGGCCAGGAGCGGCAGCACAGACCAGCCTAGACAATATAGACTTCATCTCTAAGAAATTTTTTTTAAAAATTAATCCAGCACAACAGGATGCATCTGTGGCTCCAACTAATCAGGAGGCTGAATTGGGAGAATTTCTTGAGCTGAGGAGTTCAGGGTAGCAGTGAGCTATGATCACTCCACTGCATTCTGGGCAACAGAGTAAGACCTCATCTCTTAAAAACTGCAAAACAAACAAATAAACAAAAGCAACAGGACATAAATGAAAGAAGAGGATAGGAGAGGAGAGGAGAGGAGAGGAGACAAGAGGAGTGGAGAGGAGAGGAGAGAAGAGGAGAGGAGAGGAAAGGAGAGGAGAAGAGAGCAGAGGAGTGGGAGAGAGGAAGAGGGGGGGAGAAAGGAGAGGGACAAGAGAGGAGAGAAGAGAGAAGAGGAAAAGAGAGGAGAGGGGAAGACGGGAGGGGAAAGGAGGGGAGAAGAGGGGAGGGGAGGGGAGGAAAGGGAGGGGAGAATGGGGCTGTATTTGGAAATAGGGTATTTAAAGTGATAATGATATTAAAATGGGGCAATGAGAGTGAGCCTTATTCTGATATGAGGTTTCTCATTTATAAGAAGAGGAGTTTAGGACAGTGTGTGTGTGTGTGTGTGTGTGTGTGTGTGTGTGTGTGTGTGTGTGTGTGTGTGAGAGAGAGAGAGAGAGAGAGAGAGAGAGAAAGAGAGAAAACACATGACTGTACTGAGAGACAACCATGTGAACCCAAGGCAAGAAGGTAGCCATCTGAAGGCCAAGGAGAGAGAGAATTCAGGAAAAAGAAAAAAGTCTGCCAAAACCTTGATCTTGCACTTCTAGCCTTACAGAACTGTGGGGAAAAAAATATATATATATATACATACACACACACACACACACACACACACATATAATTTTTTCAAGCCACCCAGACTGTGGTAATTTTTATGGCAGTCCTAGCATACTAATATACCTGTTTTCATCCTTAGAAATATGTAATCAAATATCCTTTGAACTATATCTATTAATTAGGCTTGATAATAGGAAATGACTAGTGGAGATTCAATGTATTGCTATAAATGCAAACGACTTACAGAAAAACAAACTAAAGAAATTTAATTTGGTCCACAGTTAACAAAACCCAGCAGTATATATGCCTCCCTAATCTTACACTCTAGTCCTATAGAATATAGAGATGATCAAAATCTGCAAGACCTCTTTTCTTTCAATAGAAAAAAAATAATATGTATGGAAATCTTCACAAACTATAATCATAATGAAATTCTAATGTATATTGTAATAAATAATCATATGTCACTATGATTCTGTTATTCTTTTTGGGAGACAAAGTCTTGCTGTTGTCACCCAATCTGGAGTGCAGTGGTGGAATCTCAGCTCATTGTAACCTCCTGGGTTCAAATTATTCTTCTGCCTCAGCCTCCCAAGTAGCTTGGATTACAGGGGCCCACCACCATGCCCAGCAAATTTTTGTATTTTTAGCAGAGATGGGATTTTGCCATGTTGGCCAGGTTGGTCTCAAACTCCTTACCTCAAGTGATCTACCCACCACAACCTTCAACTATAATTTAAATAATGGTAAGACATATGACCTCTATTGTGATTATTTCATCATCAACAATTATCCCTTCTGTGTGACATGACTGCTTGAGATGTTTTCTCTGATACGTTTACGTTAAAAATGTAGAATACTCTTTTAGCAATGTTTCTTTAATTTACTACTAAATATCTCAGAAAAACGAACAAATGAAGAATATAATTTAAAACGCATTGACTATATTTGTCAGCGTTACTCAGGAAAACAGAAGCTATATTAGTTATTTTAGCTAAGGGGATTTCATTGTAGAGAATGGTTAAATTCCTTAAATTTTATGTGCGAGGAAACTAACAATATCAGCGGACCCTGAAGTAACATCAAGGTAATAACTGCAGGAAACAGCTAGCCATTCTAGGTCTAGATGAACAAAGAGAAAAAGTTAGAGTATCAGAACCTACCTACAAGTTTAAAGAAACAGCTGAATGGAACTAACTGTGATCCAGATTTCTCATAAGGGGGATGTTACTGGTATCAATGGCTACAGGTCTCAACAGGCTAGATGCTACTGGTGTCAGTGGGGTGGAGACAGGGTGCACTGAAGATGGTCCTATAAGTAAGAATAGGGGCTAAGTTTGTAACTGAAGTAAGAGTCTAAAAACTAATACATAAATCCAATTTTGACAGCTGTTTGAATGTTGTCCTATTTCCTTCAGATTATTAGGTTTACTTGTTTTTCTGAGTTTTTTAAAAAAATATATTTATAGAAATTAAAATGAGAAAACAACTATTTCACACTTTTAATTATGTTGTCTCTGTATAGAAATATATGTGTGTATATATATATATATATTTATATTTGTTATTTGGGGTATGCAATTCAACATAATAAATAGTTTATATAACCAAGTATTTAAAATAGCCCCAATATATTATTACAATTACTTTTGTATCACCCATCCATGAAACTGAAGCATGTCTGTAAAATATGCTTAGAAGTTTGGAGAATGACGAGTAGAAAAAGATTCAAATTTATTTCTGGAAAAGCTTATTAATTCCAGGTGTGTAAGAGTTCATTCACTGATGTTAGCAGCAGCAGCCTAGGTGATTTAATTTCACATAGAAGTATAAGGTGCTTATCTCACCTTAACATAAGTAATCTGGCCCAGATACAGATAAAATTGTATGAGGATTGTTCAACTGCAATTTCACCTAATCAGAAAAAAAAAAAAAAAAAAAAAAAAAAAAAAAACACCACAAGCGAAAAACCAGAAACCAGCCATGAGATTATACTAATTTGACAGAACTACTATGTCATACAACAATCTAACTTCTAGGTATAATCCAAAATAAATGAAATCAGTGTATTGAAGAATTATCTGTATCCCCATGTTTATTGCACCACTATTTAGAATAGTCAAACTATGAAATCAACCTAAGTATGCATCAATAGATGAATAAATAAAGAAAAAGTGGTACATATGCACTGTGATGGTTAATACTGAGTGTCAGCTTGACTGGACTGAGGATGCAAGTATTGATCCTGGGTGTGTCTGTGAGGGTGTTTCCAAAGGAGATTAACATTTGAGTCAGTGGGCTAGGGAAAGCAGACCTACCCTTAATCTGGTGGGCACAATCTAATCGGCTGCCCGTGAATACAAAGCAGGCAGAAAAATGCGAAAAGACAGGACTGGCCTAGCCTCCCAGCCTACGTGTTTCTCCCATGATGCTTCCTGCCCTTGAACTTTGGACTCCAAGTTCTTTAGTTTGGAGACTGGAACTGGGTCCTCCTGCTTCTCAAGCTTGCAGAACGCCTATTGTGGCAGCTTGTGATCTTGTAAGTTAATACTTAATAAACTCATTTATGTATCCTATTAATTCTGTCCCTCTGGAGAACCCTAATGCATACACAATTGAATATTATTGAGACTTCTAAAAGAAATTCTACCCATTTTTAAAACTAGGTTTGCTTTTCATTACTTAGATTTAAGAGTTCTTTATATATTGTGGCTAGCAGATACAAGTCTTTTCTAAGACCTATAGTTTTCAGATATATTCTCCAATCCTGTGGTTGTTTATTTGACCTTGATGATGATATCTTTTTGGAGCATGAAGGATTTTAATTTTGATAAATCCAATTTATCTATTTTCTCTTTTGTTGCTTATTCTTTAGGCATAATAGTTAAGAATTCACTAACATCCAAGGTCATGAAAATTTACTCCTGTGTTTAATTATGAAAGTTTTTAATAGTGTCCTTCAAAAATTCATGTACCCCTGCAATCGGTGAATATGCTCTCATTGGGAAATAGGGTCTTTTCACATGGAATCAAATTAATATAAACTCATACAGGATTTGGGTGGCCCTGAATTCAATATGACTGGACTCTTATAAAAAGAGACAAATTGGACAAAAATACACATGGAGGGTAAGTGGGCATGTGAAAATGAAGGCATAAATTAGAGTTAGGCTGCCACAAACCAAGAAATGCTGAGGATTTCCAGCAACCACTGAAAGCTATGAAGAGGCAAGGGAGAATTCTATTCTTCCTCCTCCCAGTCTCCTGGTCTTCTTATTGCTACTTGCTTTTTATTTGTTTAGTGATTGTCTGGATTATATTAATAAAAGTTAACCACCAATACAAACACAATATTCACTCTCTGCTTCTACTTGTGAGTGAGCAGTGCTTTGGATATTCCCCCAGTCACTCTAAACTCTGGGGCAATACCACTGAGCTCAAAATTTTTTCTTTTTTTTCTTTTTTTTTATTATACTTTAAGTTCTAGGGTACATGTGCACAATGTGCAGGTTTGTTACATATGTATACATGTGGCATGTTGGTGTGCTGAACCCATTAACTTGTCATTTACATTACATATATCTCCTAATGCTATCCTTCTCCTGTCCCCCCTCCCCACAATAGGCCCCGGTGTGTGATGTTCCCCTTCCTGTGTCCAAGTGATCTCATTGTTCAATTCCCACCTATGTGTGAGAACATGCGGTGTTTGGTTTCCTGTTTTTGTGATAGTTTGCTGATAATGATGGTTTCCGGCTACATCCATGTCCCTACAAGGGACACAAACTCATCCTTTTTTATAGCTGCATAGTATTCCATGGTGTATATGTGCCACATTTTCTTAATCCATTCTGTCACGGATGGACATTTGGGTTGATTCCTAGTCTTTGCTATTGTGAATAGTGCTGCAATAAACATACGTGTGCATGTGTCTTTATAGCAGCATGATT
>NW_012121043.1:1051666-1052373 GCF_000951035.1 Colobus angolensis palliatus
TAGGTTGCCTGTTCACTCTATGGTAGTTTCTTTTGCTGTGCAGAAGCTCTTTAGTTTAATTAGATCCCATTTGTCAATCTTGGCTTTTGTTGTCGTTGCTTTTGGTGTTTTAGACATGAAGTCCTTGCCCATGTCCTGAATCATATTACCTAGGTTTTCTTCTAGGGTTTTTATGGTTTTAGGTCTAACATTTAAGTCTCTAATCTATTTTGAATTAATTTTCATATTAGGAATAAGGAAAGGATCCAGTTTCAACTTTCTACTTATTGCTAGCCAATTTTCCCAGCACCATTTATTAAATAGTGGGCATGTGACAATGCCCACAATTTCTTGTTTTTGTCAGGTTTGTCATAGATCAGATGGCTACAGATGTGTGGTATTATTTCTGAGGGCTCTGTTTTGTTCCATTGGTCTATATCTCTGTTTTGGTACAAGTACCATGCTGTTTTGATTACTGTAGCCTTGTAGTATAGTTTGAAGTCAGGTAGCGTGATGTCTCCAGCTTTGTTCTTTTGGCTTAGGATTGTCTTGGCAATGCGGGGCCTTTTTTGGTTCTATATGAACTTTAAAGCAGTTTTTTCCAGTTATGTGAAGAAAGTCATTGGTAGCTTAATGGGGATGGCATTGAATCTTTAAATTACCTTGGGCAGTATGGCCATTTTCACAATATTGATTCTTCCTATCCATGAGCATGGTATGTTCTTCCA
>NW_012121043.1:1056079-1077063 GCF_000951035.1 Colobus angolensis palliatus
CCTTGGGAGAGTGTCAGTGTCCAGGAAATTATCCATTTCTTCTGGGTTTTCTAGTTTATTTGCATAGAGGTGTTTATAGTATTCTCTGATGGTAGTTTGTATTTCTGTGGGTTTGATGGTGATATCCCCTTTATCATTTTTTATTGTGTCTATTTGATTCTTCTCTCCTTTCTTCTTTATTAGTTTTGCTAGCGGTCTTTCCATTTTGTAGATCTTTTCAAAAATCCAGCTGCTGAATTCATTGATTTTTTGAAGGGTTTTTTTGTGTCTCTGCCTCCTTCAGTTCTGCTCTGATCTTAGTTATTTCTTTTCTTCTGCTAGCTTTTGAATGTGTTTGCTCTTGCTTCTGTAGTTCTTTTAATTGCGATGTTAGGGTGTTAATTTTAGATCTTTCCTGCTTTTGCTTGTGGGCATTTAGTGCTACAAACTTCCCTCTACACACTACTTTAAATGTGTCCCATAGATTCTGGCATGTTGTATCTTTGTTCTCATTGGTTTCAAAGAACATTTTTATTTCTTCCTTCATTTGTTATGTACCCAGTAGTCATTCAGGAGCAGGTTGTTCAGTTTTCAGGTACTCGAGTGGTTTTGATTGAGTTTCTTAGTCCTGAGTTCTAGTTTGATTGCACTGTGGTCTGAGAGATAGTTTGTTATAGTGTCTGTTCTTTTACATTTGCTGAGGAGTGCTTTATTTTCAACTATGTGGTCAGTTTTGAAGTAAGTGTGATGTGGTGCTGAGAAGAATATATATTCTGTTGATTTGGGGTGGGGAGTTCTGTAGATGTGTATTAGGTCTGCTTGGTGCAGAGTTGAGTTCAATTCCTGGATATTCATGTTAACTTTCTGTCTCATGTTGACAGTGGTGTGTTAACGTCTCCTATTATTATTGTATGGGAGTCTATGTCTCTTTGTAAGTCACTTAGGACTTGCTTTATGAATCTGAGCGCTCCTGTATTGGGTGCATATATATTTAGGATAGTTAGCTCTTCTTGATGAATTGATCCCTTTACCATATATAATGTCTTTCTTTGTCTATTTTGATCTTTGTTGGTTTAAAGTCTGTTTTATCAGAGACTAGGATTGCAACCCCTGCCTTTTTTTGTTTTCCATTTGCTTGGTAGATCTTCCTCTATCCCTTTTTTTGAGCCTATGTGTGTCTCTGCACGTGAGATGGGTCTCTGAATACAGCAAACTGATGGGTCTTGACTGTTTATCCAATCTGCCAGTCCGTGTCTTTTAATTGGACCATTTAGTCTATTTACATTTAAGGTTAGTATTGTTATGTGTGAACTTGATCCTGTCATTATGATATTAGCTGGTTATTATGCTCGTTAGTTGGTGCAGTTTCTTCCTAGCATCGATGGACTTTACATTTTGGCATTTTTTGCAATGGCTGGTACCTGTGGTTCCTTTCCATGTTTAGTGCTTCCTTCAGGATCTCTTGTAGGGCAGGCCTGGTGGTGACAAAATCTCTAAGCATTTGCTTGTCTGTAAAATATTTTATTTCTCCTTCACTTATGAAACTTAGTTTGGCTGGATATGATATTCTGGGTTGAAAATTCTTTTCTTTAAGAATGTTGAATATTGGTCCCCACTCTCTTCTGGCTTGTAGAGTTTCTGCTGAGAGATCTGCTGTTAGTCTGATGGGCTTCCCTTTGTGGGTAACCTGACCTTTCTCTCTGGCTGCCCTTAAGATTTTTTCCTTCATTTCAACTTTGGTGAATCTGACAATTATGTGTCTTGGAGTTGCTCTTCCCGAGGAGTATCTTTGTGGCGTTCTCTGTATTTCCTGTTTTGAATGTTGGCCTGCCCTACTAGGTTGGGGAAGTTCTCCTGGATGGTATCCTGCAGAGTGTTTTCCAACTTGGTTCCATTCTCCCTGTCACTTTCAGGCACACCAATCAGACGTAGATTTGTCTTTTCACATAATCCCATATATCTTGGAGGCTTTGTTCATTTCTTTTTATTCTTTTTTCTCTAAACTTCTCTTCTCGCTTCATTTCATTCATTTGATCTTCAATCAGTGATATTCTTTCTTCCAGTTGATCGAGTCAGTTACTGAAGCTTTTGCATTTTCATGTAGTTCTCGTGTCATGGTTTTCATCTCTATCAGTTCGTTTATGGACTTCTCTGCATTGGTTATTCTAGTTATCCATTCTTCCATTCTTTTTTCAAAGTTTTTAGTTTCTTTGTGCTGGATACATAGTTCCTCCTTTAGCTCTGAGAAGTTCGATCAACTGAAGACTTCTTCTCTCAGCTCGTCAAAGTCATTCTCCATCTAGCTTTGTTCCGTTGCTGGTGATGAGCTGCATTCCTTTGGAGGGGGAGAGGTGCTCTGATTTTTTGAATTTCCAGCTTTTCTGCATTGCTTTTTCCCCACCTTTGTGGTTTTATCTGCCTTTGGTCTTTGATGATGGTGACGTACTGATGGGGTTTTGGTGTGGGTGTCCTTTCTGTTTGTTAGTTTTCCTTCTAACAGTCAGGACCCTCAGCTGCAGGTCTGTTGGAGTTTATTTGAGGTCCACTCCATACGCTGTTTGCCTGGGTATCAACAGCGGATGCTGCAGAAGATAGAATGTTGCTGAACAGCAAGTGTCGCTGTCTGATTCTTGCTCTGGAAGCTTCTTCTCAGGGGTGTACCCAGCTGTGTGAGGTGTGAGGTGTTGGTCTGCACCTAGTGGGGCATGTCTCCCAGTTAGGCTACTCAGGGGTCAGGGACCCACTTGAGCCGGCAGTCTGTCCATTCTCAGATCTCAACCTCCATGCCAGGAGAACCACTGCTCTCTTTAAAGCTGTCAGACAGGTACATTTTCATCTGCAGAGGTTTCTGCTGCTTTTTGTTTAGCTATGTTCTGTCCACAGAGGTGGAGTCTACAGTATGTGTATCACTATATTAACTGATTGAAATAAATGTTCCATAGTTTTTAAGTATTTTAAGTTTTAAGTATATATTTGCATTAAATATCTGTAACCTATGAATAAAAAATAAGAACTCTGGGTGTCAAAGCTTAGAATGTCAACAATATCATCTTTTGTACTTTTGGGGGTGCATCCAAAATGTTGTGTTCTAAGAGTCAATTCAGAGACTAACATGTGAGAGAATGTAATACAGGCTAGGTATACTTCATGATCAAAACTCACTGGTATTTTGGTCTTTTTGCAGGGTAGAACTACACATGAGCAAAAAAAGAAAATAAATTGTAAAGGCAGAGGCTGTGCGTGTGTGTGTGTGCGCACGCGCACGCATGCATGTGTATGTGCGTATTTTGATATTTTTTTCTTTTCTCAGTTTTCATATAGCATCTAGTAGATGATCGTATTAAATGTAGTTCCTAGCCGGGTGTGGTGGCTCACACCTGTAATCCCAGCATTTTGGGAGGCAGACACGGATGAACCACTTGAGGTCAGGAGTTTGAGACCAGCCTGGCCAACATGGTGAACCCTGTTTCTAGTAATAATACAAAAATTAGCCAGGCATGATGGCAGGCGACTGTAATCACAGCTACTCAGAAGGCTGAGGCAGGAGACTTGCGATTATGCCACTGCACTCTAGTCTGGACAACAGAACGAGAGTCCATCTCGGAAAAAAAAAAAAAGTAGATCATAACCAGATTTCTTACTAAATCATGACAAACAGCAAGAGGAAATGTTTGGCCACTTATATGCCAAAGAGGTATGTAAGGAAAAAGATAAATGAAGTAGGGAGAAAAAAAAAGACAAAGAAAAAAATAGAATTAAAAAAAAAAAAGCAAAGGAGATGAAGGAAAGAAAGGGATGGGAAGAGTTAAAAAGGGAGGAAGAGAGAAAAATAAAGTGAAATAGTAAAATGGCTGAACATTTTTCTCTCTTTTTATTTATTTATTTATTTTTGACTTTCAAGTCAAATTGTGACAGTGGATATCTGTGTAATTGACTCTCATGGCTCAGAGGTGGAGCGGATTCGTAGACATGAGGGTAATCCTAGAGTCTATGTCCCTCTGGGGTAGTAATGATCCATAGCTATTTCTCTAGAGAAAATTTGCTTAAGGATATTCTCACAATAACACCATTCACTTTTGTTACCACTGAGCTAGGAGATAATAATGTAAATCATTTCATTACACATTATTTTGGAGAAAAGTGAGGTGGGGGATGGGGCATATATAATCAATAACTAATGTTGAAATAATTTATTTATTTTTTTTTGCCAGTGGCTACTATTCTTACTTTGGAAGTATTTGAGTTTAAAAAAAATGATTAAATAATTATATTGGCTAGGAACACATCAATTAAAGTTTCAGTCATCAAAAACAGTGTAAGAATTACCGAAAAGAGGTTGACCATTCTATATTGAGCCATATGTGCTTATCAATAAACTTGAAGTCTGATAGAAGAGTACATCTGAGTTTAAACATTTAATAATGAGCCTTTTCAGTAAATATTTATTTGGATTTATTTTTTATTTGTTCTAGAAAATATAAAAATGTCTTTAAGATAATAAATAACCATAAGAATTTTCCTTTAACTTTTTATCACAATCAGGTGTGGAACCTTATCTGCAGTATATTAAAAAAAAACTTCCAAAAACACGTGTCCCATTTTAAACCATTATTGAAAATTAAGGTCTTAGAAATTAAGTATTTCCATTTTTCTATATCACAATGTTGATTGATTTTATCTTGAACTAAGTCATTTTTGTTTTTCTAATAGGACTTATTTGCCTTTGCATTTTAAAATTTTTTATTGAAAAAATAATATAGAGTAAACCATATTACTGATAATTAGCTTAAACATGTAGTCTACTTTATACATGCTGTGGAAAATAAAATGGGAAGCTTTGTTATTTAAGAAGCTTTGTTAGTTAAGATAGTGCTAGTTAAAGGAAAATATTTATGCATCCATTTTTATATTCAGTTTTGAAAAACTCCAATATTTTATAATTCTATCAGGAGACACAGTTTGGTTTAATGATTAAGAGGACAGAGAAACTTGGATCTGAATCCTGACTCAACTATCTGGTTTTATTGCCTTTTACATCATATCCCTGAACCTCAGTATAATCATAATTTTAACCTATTTAGAGAACACTAATAAGAATGAAACAAATAGATAATGGTTAATGAATAATTATTAGACGCCATTTGGGGTTTTAAGCAATTTATATACTATTTTAAATACAATTTTTATTTTAGAATAATTTTAAGTTTACAGAAATTTTGCAAGGATAGTGCAAAATTTCTAGTATATGCCACACCTAATGTCTTATTATTATACATTAGTATAGTATGTCATTAACATCACACATTAGTATGATACAATTAACGAACCAATATCGATACATGGTTATTTACTAACAGTCATACTTTACTCGTGTTTTTTAACCTATTCTTTTCTCTTCCAGAATCCCATCCAGGACAACACATTACATATAGTAAAATTGTCTCCTTAGCTGTGAAGATTACTCAGAGTCTTTCCTTTGTGATCACCCTAACAGTTTTGAGGATTACCAGTCAGGCATTTGTAGATCTCCTCAACTGGAATCTGTCTGATATTTTGCTCATGACTAGATGAGGCTTATGGATTGAAGGGAGGAAGACCACAGAGTGGGATACCCATCACATCTCATCAGGGGTGCGTATACCAACATGACTGATCTCTGTTTATGTTAACCTTGATCATGTGGCTGTGGTAGTGTCTGTCAGTTTTCTCCAATGTAAAGTGACTTCCTCAACTTTTTCATGCTTCATTTACCCATGCTTTGGAAGAAAGTCACTATATGCAGCTTGCTCTTCTGGAGTGAGGAGTTATGGTTCACCTCCTTAAACACAGAGTATCCATGTAAATTACTTGGAGTTTTGCGTATGTATTTATTCTTACCATTTGTTTATTTATTTAATAATATGTTTATATCAGTGTAAATTCGTGGTTTTTTTTTTTCTTTACACTTTGCCATCTAATTCAAAATTATTTACATTGTTGCTCAGTCTTTTAGCTATGGTTATTAGAAATTCTTTACATAAGCTTCTGTGTCCCTTTGACATAACCTGCTCATCATGAGTTATTTATTTTCAGCACTTTCTTACTTTCTGCACTACTAGATGCTCCAGATTCATCATGTATATTTCTTGTTTCAGTAGAATTAGTCCTTTCTCCAAGGAGCACTTGTTTCTTTATTGTAGAATAATATTAGAAATGAAGAACTGGGTAGGTTTACATAAAATTTAATGAGAGTTACTTTTAATAAATTTTTGAAATGTAAGGAATCATATATGTAAAGAATGTCATTCAACTTTGTATCTTTATGGCATACTGTAAATTTTAGTCAATTACAAAAGAAAAAATGTATATATTCCCCCAAATATGTATTTGTGTATCCCAATTGTGTGTACAGTATATAATTTTAAAAATATACATATATGATACATTTATAATTTTACATATACTAATATATTATAAATTATATTAATTATAGTATTATATCATGTGATTACACACATATACAAAATGGACAATTTTAATATACTTATATAATATAACTATCTGCATTCATTTATTAAGCAGACAAGTTTAGAAAAAATATAATAAACATAAGATATGGTCTGAATGTTTGTGTCCCTCCAAAATTCTTCTGTTTAAACCTAACCTCTAAAACAATGCTATTAAGAGGTGATGCTTTAAGATTTGATTAGGCATTGAGTGAACTATCCTTATAAATGGGATTAGTGGCCTTATAAGAGAAACCTGTGCTGGGTGCAGTGGCTCATGCCTGTAATCCCAGCATCTTGGGAGGCCAAGGCAGGCAGATCACTTGAGGTCAGGAGTTCAAGATCAGCCTGGACAACATGGAGAAACCATGTCTCTACTAAAAATATAAAAATTAGCTGGGAATGGTGGCAGATGCCTGTAATCCCAGATACTAGGGAGGCTGAGGCAGGAGAATTGCTTGAACCCAGGAGGTGGAAGTTGCAGTTAGCCGAGATTGTGCCACTGGACTATAGCCTGGGTAATAGAGCAAGACTCCATCAAAAAAAAAAAAAAGAGGCCTGAGGGAGCTTATTAGCTTATTCACCTCTTCTACCATGTGAGGCACATAGAAGACACCATCCATGAGGTACAGACCCTCACCAGACATAAAATCTGCTGAGTTCTTGATCTTGGACTTCCCAGCCTTCAGGACTGTGAGCAATAAATTTCTGTTGTGTAAAGATTACCCAATCTATAGTATTTTGTTATAGCAGCCAAAACAGACTAAGACAACATAGAGTATATTGTTAAAAACAAACTTACTTAAATGAAAGTATTTTTTGCCATGTTTAATCAAATTATGGCTAAACAAATAAATACATCAAGTTGATTGATAGAAGTTATCTTACTGGAGAAAAGTTAGAATCCCAGGTCCTCTTTAGGGATAAATGCTATGCTTTTATTCCTTTCTTATGATCTGTTTTTCAAAGTGCTTAGGTACTGTGAATGATATGAAATAGCACAAAGACAATAAATGCAAGGGAAAAATAATTCAAATAAACATCTGTATTGATATAATCACAAAACTGAAGGGCATTCAAAAAATATTGCCTTGTCATCTCAAGTTAACCATTACTTATAACAGTCAGAATACTTGACTATCACGTATGCAGAGGATATCTGAAAAGTAAATTTAAAAATTAATTATTTCTGTTGGTCCCGCTAACTTCAATATTTTTCCTGGGCTACTTTCAAGATTTGAAAAGCAATAACTGAGAAGGAAGCACTATAATCTTGCCTCGGGCTGGTCCCACACACAAAATTACCATAACCATTTTCACTTTTTCTTTAAGTAGCCATTTCGAGAAAAGAACAGATAGGCAAAATTTCCATCAGTCAAAAGATTTATTGAGTTGTATGACGGCATCCTCTCTTCATGCCTCCACTCAACCCCAAACTTAAAGCATAAACATATTTTATTTTACTCTATATACTTTATTCCATCATAGTTACTTCCCAAGAAATAGCCATTGCATATTTGTCCCAGAGTAGAACAAATTTAGCTATGTTTTTAAGATATTAAAAATTATCTAATGTATTCTACTCATAAAAATGTAAAATGCATTATTTCTGTGATGAAATTTCTGCGTTTGAAATTTGTCACTAAATCAGACAGTGAAAGTCACAATACTCTTGAGGTAGGAGGTGGTCAAGGGAGTAACTATGTCCTCAGGACACAACAGCCTTGGGACTATACAGTCAACACAATAAGCCCCAGTATTTGCACCGTCGTCGAGGTTATTCAAGCCAAGCTATCTCCAATAGAGAATTTCCCCTATAGAGAGCATGTACATTTTGATTTTACCTGTGTTCAGACTAACTCTTTGCTCATTATAATAGTAAAATCACAACCTTAGATGGAGATTTAAGATGCTAATGAGAAATGTGATATATGAACAAGCATGCACAGTTACTTCGCTGTGCCCAGAGGACCACCCAGAACATCCCTACTATAACAATCTCCCCACACCTTCATGAATAATCATGTAGGACTCCCATAAAGGGAGTTTTCCTCATGTTAGTTTTTCCTGTCTCATTCTAACGAACAGCCTACACTAAATTCTCTCTCCCTCAGCGTGCACTGTCTATTCTGTTCTTAACTTTCAAAATATTCTTTTTCCTCTGCAATAAATTGCTCAGTGCTGCATCTCCTTTGCTGTGTATCTATTGTTTAAATTCTTTTAAACTAAGAAGTCAAGAACCAAGGTCTTCCAACAGCTGTCAACACTCTGAGATATTGATATTCCTGATTGCAAGACCCACAAAATGTCTCTGAAATTGAAATAAAAATATTCATATAATTACTGGTAGCTACATGATATGGTTTTGCTCTGTGTCCCCACCGATAATCTCATCTTTTAGCTCCCATAATTCCTACATTGTGTGGGAGGGTCTTGGTGGGAGACGACTGAATCATGGGAGTGGGTCTTTCCCGTGCTGTTCTCATGATAGTGAATGGGCCTCACTAGATCTGATGTTTTTTTTAAAAAAAAATGGGAGTTTCTCTCCACAAGCTCTCTTTTTGCCTACCGCCATCCACGTAACCTGAGCCTCCTTGCCTTCCACCTTGATTGTGAGACCTCTCCTGTAATGTTGAACTGTAAGTCCAATTAAACCTCTGTCTTTTATAAATTGCCCAGTCTCAGGTAAGTCTTTGTCAGGAGCATGAAACTAGGCTAATACACTATATAATGTGGTACAGGTATCCACACATGTAGAGGAAAGTACATTTTTCATAATTTCTTTAAATTGGTTGTATAAGCACAGTAAAATTTGCTACCGTTTTAAGTAATGACCAAAATTTAACCATAGGACTATAACTTTTATTATCTAGTATTTTTTAGAAAGTAAATGTACAACTTACATTTTGTTTTGTCTAGATTGTTTTTTTAGCTGATGCATATTTACATAGTCTCAGGGTACATGTGGTAATTTAATACATTAATATAATTTGTAAAGATCAAATCAGTTTACTTGAGATATTCATCACTTTAAATATTTCTCGTTTCTTTATGCTAGAACCATTCTAATTCCTCTCCAGCTATTTTGCAATATACAATAGTTTATCGTAAAAAACATTAGGTCTTATTTCTTCTAGCAAGCTATACACCTGTACCCATTAATCAACTTCTCTTCATCCCCCTCTCCTTCTTACCCTGCTTAGCCTCTGGTAATGACCACTCTACTTTCTATCTTCATGAGATCCACATTTTTAGTTCCCACATGTAAGAGACAAGAAACAATGTCTCTCTGACCAGTTTATTTCACTTAACATAATGTCCTCCAATTCCATATATAGCTGCAGCTGACAGGATTTGTTTTTTTTTTTTTATGGCTGAATAATGACCCCA
The DNA here is from genome assembly GCF_000951035.1 of Colobus angolensis palliatus. Lineage (NCBI taxonomy): Eukaryota > Metazoa > Chordata > Mammalia > Primates > Cercopithecidae > Colobus > Colobus angolensis. Next base: position 1,065,934 of record NW_012121043.1, read on the forward strand.
TTATGTATATGTACCATATTTTCTTTATTCATTCATCCATTGATAGAAGCTTGGTTGATTGAATTTTCTTTTTCTGTACAAATTCATATTTTTTTAGATTCTATTTAAGCAGAAATGTTTTGATCCTGAATAAAATTTAAACATTAAAAATACATCTCCTAAAATATGTGTATTAAGCTTTTTTAAAAAAAATTAAACTTAAGTTTTTTGTGTTATTTGATTATATAATAAAATGTTTTCTAGATTCATATATTTATTATTCATAGTTTAAATTTTATTGGTTTCTAGGTCCTGGCAAATTTCCAAACCTGTCCAAGGACTGATTTAACCACGAAAGATTGTGCTTTTCTGTGTGTGAGATTGTGCTTTTTTGTATGTATGAGATTAGAAGATATTTTTGTGTAACATTAAAAATCATTATGAATGTTGATGTTAATGCATTACTAATAAGTATTACAAAGTAATTAGTGAGGTGTTATTATGTAATGGCTTTCACACTGTCATCTAATAAATATCTTCTAAACTTTATAAAGTTTGAAAGTAGAAAATTATATTTTATTTTTCCCACACACATTTTTCACTATCAATTTGTCATTCTTTTAATTTGAATTAGTTTGGGCCAAAAGTAAAAATCTCATTTTTCTTATCCACCTCCAATTCTCTGAGTGTGCACTTTTTGGTTAAAATCAAAACTGGATTAAAAGCACAGCTATCATAAGAGGCAGAGTCTTGACCCATTTCCTTCTGTTCTTAAATCTATGCTTTTTTGTCTAACTCTTTCTGGATGGAGAATGATGTGTTTTTTATTTCCTCATTGCCATTTTTTGGATTGCTTTAAGTATAGCACCAACAAATTGACAGTTTTAAGTTAGTGAAGTGCTCATGAAAGGAAAAAAGTAACATAGGGACCTTTAAAGCATCTTTCTCCACAATCTTGTCTTTCTTTAGCTAAATGGAAGTAGCAGCAATCACACCTTTTTATGTTAGTGTTGACGTTTTATAAAGACTATATGCAGCACATTATTAATCATTTTTATAGTGACATTTTAGATTAAATTAATATTTTATGTTATTTTATAATTACATTTTATCTGCAAATCTATTTTTCATTGATTATTGTTATGCTATATTATGTACAAATAACGACTATGGGGCATTGGCTGTAAATTTCTGTATGACAGCTAGAGTTTTAAAGTATCAAGTTAGGTATACCTTGGTTGACTACTAGTTAACATATTAAGAGTTATTTTAGTGGTAAGCATGGCATAGTTCCTTCCCAATGAAGCATAACATACGTTTTTAAAGATAAAACAACAAGTTAGTGGGCAATTACTCTAAGTGTTAAATACCTGGGAAGTAGAAATCATATAGGAGAGTCATGTAATAAAGTCCTCTTGACTTAAGTATGGAAGGGAGCCAGTTGGCAGAGAACTAAAGGGATTCACGAAATCAATTACAGATAAACTGAACCATTAAGACCAAAGTTAGCCAGTCCAGAAGGTGAAGGATAGAAAACAGTATGCTCAAGCTTTCAGTGGCTAGGGAAAGAGTACCACAATTAAGCAATGAAAAGACATTTTAGTGGAGCTATGGGGAGAAGCAATGACAAGAAAAGATGGTAAACAGTCAAGCGGAAACCAAGCATAACTTACTTTGGAAGTCATGTAAATAAAGTTTGAATTTTATTATCAGATCACTAGTTTACAGGACTTTTCTTATTTAGATAAAAAGTGATGAATGATGCTAATTGGTAATGGAGATTAGGTTTTGAATATCCTAAATCAGTCAAGAAAGAAATTGCACACGTACCAGATGTGTTGTTTTCAGATAAACATAGATAACTGATATCTATTAATAAATTATTAGGTTAAATTTATAATTTATGTTTCTAGGAAATTTGGTAAATAATGCCTAGCTTTTAGAAGAAGAATGAAATAAACAGTTTCTAGCATAAAAAAAGAAAAGCTCCTTGAGACCTTAATATATCTCTGGAACTAGTGTCAAGAAAAAAGAAGAGTCTGGCAAGGCCATAGTTGCTGGGGAATATCTATCCTGACATCCATGGTTGACTCTTTCAGGTAGAGGACATTAAGTGGTCAGTTATTTACAAAGGGAGTATAATAAAGTAGAATAGTGTCTGCATGGACTTACTAGCAAATTGCCTGGGATCAAACCCTAGTTTTGCAAATGACTATGTATATAACCTAAGATATTTCAATTCTCAGTATCCTTTTCTATAGAATAAAAATAACAATAGCATGTATTTTATCAAAGGATTATTGTGAGAATTAAGTTAGTTAGCATCTGTAAGGACAAACAATATGTGGAGTACAGAGATTACAGATTCTGCTTGAATTTTAGCTGCTACTATTATTTCTGGAGGTGGACAAGGGTAGAATAGGTTGATTTACTTTGAAATGATAATTTATCATCCATAGCTAATACATTTAAGTTTAAATTTCTTGTATAGATGTATATTAAACCTTTTTGCAATGAACAATTGAGTATATAAATAAGGTCACTATATACTTTATTACACAAACAGGAAGATTTTGAGATTGAAAATGGGTGTTACTAATAATTATGGCTGAAAAATAGGTGACACTGGGACTATCTTCAGTCAACAGAGAACTTGTGGCCTCCGTACCAGGTTTGATGTTACAATTTGTGCTCTCAGAAATAAAAATTATTTGATCATATCTTTTTAAGTAAACTTGTACTTGGAGTTTTCAATAAGGCCAATAACTTTTGACATCATTTATGTAGGTCTTTAATGCTTTCAAACATATTACATGTTTTTATTTCCCACAATACGGACATAAAGCAGGTAATATGTTTAATTATTACAGTTTCGCAGGTGAGGGAATTGATATGTAGTAAACATAAACGTATTTCTTGAAGATAAAGTTAACTCAGCTAATTGGCATTAAAGGCAAGATCCAGTGCAGGCATTTTGTTGTCATATCAATATTCTTAAATATTACACCAAAAGCTCTTGCAGAATCTTCTCAGGAGGGCGACATAATCATATTTCTATTTTAGAGAGTTAATATAGTTCTAATGTTGGAAAAACTTCAGGGGTAAAATACTGATACAGAGAGAACAGTTACAAAAATGTTGAAGTACATAAAGTCTAGAGTGAGGGGAGAAATAATGAACAAATAGAGTTCATAGGGATGAAGATATCGATTAGACACTGGTGGAGGGACGGAGAGAAGAAAGTGGATGTGACCTCTCAAATCTCTTGGGAAACTATGTGCATAATTATACCCTTTATTCATTTTCAGTCAGTCAGTGTTTTCTCTGTTTCTCACAAAATATGTGAACTTTGATTTAGTAAGGTATAAGCTAGATAAGTGGATGTCCTGATTATCATACTTATTGTAGAAAGAGACATTTTAGAGTAATCAATTTCAAAGTTTTAGATTAAAATAATATGCTAGAATATTATTAAAAAACTGAAATTTTAGTAATCATGTAACAATTGCTTTGCATTTGCTTGATTAGATGTTCTTTTATATACATAGACAAAGATATTTTAAGGATAAATTTAGAGATGGTTTTACAAGGTCTTATAATAATCATTTTCTTAGTATATTTTAGACAGGAATGAAAGGTATTTATATCAAAAATATTTTCATGATTCCAATTTACTTTAGCAGTCACTGATAGCAATTTCAAATTTTTAAGGGCAATACTGGTCCTCTTTTTTTCTTATTGTGAATTAAATACTGGTAGTGTTACATATTAAATTGTGTCCTTCCCCAAAATTCATTTGTTGAAGTCCTTACCCCTAGTACTGAAAAATGTGACCCTATTTGAAAACAGGTGCAGATGTAATTAGTTAAGTGAAGATGAGGTCATTAGCATGGGCCCTAATCCGATATGAGTGGTATTCACATCATAGAGGGGAATTTGAGAAAAATGCATTCATAAAATGCCATGTGAAGATGAAGGTAGAGATCAGAGCAACGTTCTACAAGCCAAGGAACAATACAAATTGCCAGCGAGCCACCAGATTCAAGGTGAGAGGCACAAAACAGATTTTTTTTTCTTTTTTCTCATAGCCCTCAGACAGAGCCAACCCTGCTGACACCTGCTGCTGGTCCCTGGCCTACAACGCTGTGACAAAGGTTTTTAACTACCACGTTGTTTTCAGATTAAAATAGTCTTCACCTTTAAACAGACTGTTATTGTTAATGACATGAATATCAGGATTTCCATATTTTGAAATCACAGGATAAGAATTATTTAGTCTAATTCTCTATTATTATACAGACAATGAAATCATGATACTAAAAGAAGCAAAAAAGTTTAATCATGTATTGACTATTTTTCATGATCTAAGCAGATTAAGCTGAATGAGGTTAGAACTACTGTTGCTTAAAATTCTGGTGTTGGGGTTTAAACCTATTCTAACTCAAGATCTCACTCCATTAAATCACTACACTGACACCACCCTATAGTTGTGTAGTAGTGTACATATGTGTGTATGTATGCATAGATCCATGAATGCACATAGGTATATATGCATGTATAAATGTTTGTATACTTCCTTTGAGACCATTTTGATACCATGGATAATTTCAAATTTTAGAAACTATTTTTTTCTCGGTTTCCCATCTCTAGTTTCAATTATTTTACTATGTGCTTTCCTCACTTTTTCATTTATTCCGTTATGACTTCCACCTCCTGATTGCTTGGTGCTTTCTAGTTACCTTGTAATTTCAGATTTATCAACCAAGATTCATAGTCATTTAAATTCTACCTATTCTAGCAATCTTAAATTGCTAAATCCCTAGCCTCTTCCATGGCTAATTCATGATTTGTAGTCCATCTTCCATAATCCCTCATCTACTGTGTTCATTCTTTTATAGCAACCATATTTTAAAAATGTCATAAAACACAGGTTTATTGGATCTATTTCAGATACAAGTATTTTACTCATAAAAGTATACTAATTATTTTGTTTACCTCTTATTTACTTTCAAATTTTACTGTTTCTTGCTTATTATAAAAATTTGCACTCTTTAAGTAAAAGATATTGCAGAAATCAATCACGTAGAACGTAAAGGTTACATGAAATATGAAGGGATAGATCTAGAATCTTATATGTGATTTTTAAAATGAGTTACATATATGTCACTGGGTAACATTTGAACTATATGTTTCTTGCTTATTATAAAAATTTGCACTCTTTAAGTAAAAGACATTGCAGAAATCAATCACATAGAACGTAAAGGTTACATGAAATATGAAGGGATAGATCTAGAATCTTATATGTGATTTTTAAAATGAATTACATATATGTCACTGGGTAACATTTGAACTATACTTTTCCTTTATTGAACCATATCTGGGGTACCAGATACAGTTATTTTTACCACAGTTGTAGAAATTTAAACAAGACTATATAATTTTAACACAGCAATGAAAATGACTAAACTCTTGAAATGCTCAATAACAATGGTGACTGCTTCAAATATAATGTTCAGCTAAGCAAGCCAGAATTTGCTTATGAATATTGAATAGATTGTTTATGAATGTTAAATAAATATAACTGTAAAATACAATTATATGTTTTATAAGATATAAACAATTATCTAATTTATAGTTTCATTTATTTAACATTCATAAGCAATTCACACTAACCTGGGTGTTTAAAAGTTGGGGGAGTTCTCATCTTTGGGAGCTTAGTGGATAGAAGCGGGTATAGGTGCTATTCAATTTTGTAAAATTGTATTGAGCGGCATTCTTATGTCTGATGTATTTTAAGAATACAATATTTAAATTAAAAGTGCTTTAAAAAAGAAAAGATTGATGTATTACAAAATGTTAGTCTTTGGTAAGTTTGAGTATTAGCACATTTTCTACAACTTTTTATATACTTCACATTACACACTAACATACTAAATAGAATCATATAACATTGGCTTCATTTTGTCTTATGCTTCATTTGCCAGCATAATATTAAGGTAGATGGAGATGATGTGTATTATAGGATTGAATAATCCGCTGGTCATTGTGGTAATTTGCATGGGAAATGAGTCCTAATCTCCTGGCTGAACTTGACTGGACAAAGTCTATCCCCAGGATAGGCTTGTACTCTTTCTGAATGATAAGGATGCAGTAATTTGCTGCTGCCTATTTCATCCCTCTCCTCCTCAGATTGAGAGGATGAGTTCTGGGTGATTTGAGAATGCAGTACTGTGTCCTTATCCTCAGGCTGAGAAGCTGTTGGATTATTGTCTCATCATCCTGAACTATCTTCTATTCTGCCATTGTGTCTGCTCTTTCCCATCTATAGTCTATGTAACAATCGTTGCTGCTATCAGTACCACGCTACTTTTTATTTTCTCTTATTTTTTCCTCCTGTCTTGTTCATTATCTGCACATTTCCTTTTGCTTTATGCAAAAAGTCAGTTCCAGTTCTCTTCCTCCTGTTCTTTCCCTGTCTTTCCCTCTGATATTTTGTTTCTTGGCTTTGGTTTGATGCCATTCATCTAAGACTGTTCTAAGTTAAATGATTAAGTAAAACATATAGGGTATATGCTTCATCACAACTAATTATTTTGCCATTTTTTCTCCCAGAGTTATAGTTAATATGTTATATTTTCTCTTTCCTTATTTTCCTTTATTGGTTTTTGATTCTAGGTATAAGTTTTTCTTCTCCACATGAAGACTGAATAAAATTTTGAACGTTGTGTATGTGTGTATGAGTATTCATGTTAACTAAAGTTACCAATAGTAGTTCATCTTGTAAAAAATATAAAATTTGATTGATGAAGTGAGATGATTTAGTTAGGGTGTGTTATGTAGACCTACAAAGGGAAAAACATATACAGATATTTGGTGTAAGTGAACATTTTTCCAATATCAGCCTTTAATTGACTTTGAGCCTCAAATGAATCAGCTTCTCCAATCCTGTAAAGATATACAACTAATGTACACTTTTGAATTTATTTTTAAAAGAGTATTTAAAATAGAAACATGTAATTGCTAACTTGAGCTTTTCTTAAAGTGGTAGGAATATCAGAAACTCTGCTCAGTAAATATTGTGATATTTCTTCATTATTTAGCTTGGGTAATTTTTTTCAACCAGTTCCTGAGCTCCTTTTCTGATCTACTTCCTTGCTTGTCTTGAGATTTAAATGTGATATGTTTTAAAAACAATTTTCAGAGGCCAGGCACGGTGACTCACTCCTGTAATTCAGCACTTTGGGAGGCCAAAGCGGACACATCACTGAATGTCAGAAGTTTGAGACCAGACTGGCCAACATGGTGAAATCCTCTCTCTAATAAAAATACAAAAATTAGCTGAGTGTGGTGATGCATGCCTGTAATCCCAGCTATTTGGGAAGCTGAGGCATGAGAATTGCTTGAACCTGGGAGGCAGAGGTGGCAATGAGAACAATTCAGATAGTACATAATACAAAAGAACTCAAAGAAGAAATAGAGTGTGTATATCTTTCTTTTGTCTATGACTATTATTATTATTTAAATTGTCAAGCATTAATTTGCTCTTAGTATGAGCTAGGAATACAGTAATTCAAAAAACAATTGTACCATGTGAATTTGGATACTGCTAAAGCTAATCTTTGAGGAGTATTTTTATAACTCGAGGCATAAATGAAATTAGATGTATCTGGGACATTTTGTTGTATGCTTGCAAGAACTTCAAGATACTAAGTGACTGAAAGCATACTTATATATATCTACATATTTTAGTCTTTGCAAGCAGAGAAGAGAAATAGTGTAAAACATGAGTAAACCTAGCAATGTCTTTAATAAAATTATGCTAAGACCTGCAATGTTCATTGGCCTTGGTGGCCACATATTATTATCCAGGCAGAAAGAGGCTAATAGTGACAATAGCCATAAAATAACACAATAAAGGTCCAATATTTATTTCAAAAAATGATGAAAAAAGTCAAACACCTGGAAGAAAGCTAACTCTACTCCGTAGGAGAGCCTAGATGACACTTCTAATTACATCAAAGAATAAAAAAGGAACAGATCGGTTCAATAAATCATAAATACAGCACACTAGGTCAGGCACTGTTCTGGGAAAGACTCACGTTTCAGAAATTAAACTCCATAATAAATTCTGCGATATCATAGCCCCACTCTATATAATTGAAACTATATTACAAAAAACGGTCTAATGATTAGACTTGGCCAAAAATTAACTCATAATATTAATGCATTCACCAATAAAAAATGTAAAAATAATTATGAGCATACCATCTCATGCACAAAAGCCATTTAACTATGTAATAATCTATTAATAATGTAGCCAGGTTAGTCAGAAAAGTCAGCTTTGCAAAGGAGTGTTATTATTTTTCAGTTGTTTTCTTCCTACTCATGAAAAAAATCTTCCCTGCTCTACTCTCAAACAATAATTCATAGAATAGCGTTGAACAATAAGAAAAATTCTAGATTTGAATGTTATTCATTATTAAAGTTTGTTGAGTCCATTGTTAATTACCAACCTGCTACAATGTTCAATCATTGCATTACAAATTTCAATCACTCGCCTCCACTCGTACAGACCCACTTACGGGCACCATCACGCCTGCAAACCTGCTGCGCAGGGAAGCTTAAGAAACTCTATCTTCTATCCAGCTATTCTTCCCCTTTGGCCGTTGTTTATTGGTTTAAAAGTGGAAAAAAAATGAATTTAAGTATCCAGCTATTCTTCCCCTTTGGCCGTTGTTTATTGGTTTAAAAGTGGGAAAAAAAATGAATTTAAGTGAAGCTGTAAATTTTGCAGAAGTTATTGTGGTATAGAATTAAAAGAATTAAAAATACGGAAGGAATAACAGTGATGAACTTAAATTGTGATGAAAATTGGAAAAATAAAATAATTTATGTCAAAGAAACTTATATTTGAGTTAAGGATAAGCTCAATTTATATGCAGATGATTATGGTGGTAGAAGTAGATATTGGATTCTCAAAATTTTGACAAAGAGAAAATAATATTGTGCAGGGGATAATTGCTGATGCAGAAAAAAAAGGAAGGCATAATTGTAAGCACAAGATTTTTAATGCAGAAGGTTAGCGTAGAATGAAGAGTATGGAGGTAGGTTTCTTATTCAGGAGGGTAATTGCCACTATGTAGGCAGAGTTTATGAAAGAAGAGTGACAGGGAGAATACACATAATGTTTTCATGCGTTTATCTGAAGTTAAAGTTTCAGTATTTTCTTCTAATAGTGATGCAATCTACTTTTTAATACTTAGCAAACTTAGATATCTGACTCTGTTAGTTCCACCTTTTAGATTGTAACATTTTCCCAAATTTTTTTCTTATATACATTATTTACAGCCAGTATCAAATAAGATTATATTAATGAATGTTTATGAAAACCCAGACTGTCCATCTTCATTGCATACTATTATTTACAGCTTTTGAAGAGTATTCTAAAATATAAACTTATTAAAAAAAGTTTTTTATCATGTTGAATCTAATATTTCAAATCAAAAACGTATACTTTATATGTATTTTGTTTTTTTGTTCTCATTCAATGATCAAATAAATGATTAAATGATAAAATGTTTATTAAAATTAAATTGACTATAGCAATAATTAAAATTACATACCTATCTAGATTACTATTTTAACAAAACTCAATGTGAATTTGTATAAAGATGAAATTCGTTATTAAAAAGCTAATATACACAAATTTTCTGGGAAAAATTCCATTGCCAATATAAGTAGTCTAAGAAATTTGGCACAATAATTGATTCTGCATGGTTACAACGAAAGCACTCTACTAAAGAGAAATAAATAAAGGGCATCCCTATTGTTAAACAGAAAGTAAAACTGTCACTGTTTGCTGACAATATGATCGTTTACCTCGAAAACCCTGAAAACTCTTCCAGAAAGCTCCTAGAACTGATAAAACAATTCAGCAAAGTTTCTAGATACAAGATTAATGTACTAAAATCAGTAGCTCTTCTGTACACCAACAGCAGCCAAGTGAAGGACCAAATCAAGAACTCAAACCCTTTTACAATAGCTACAAAAAAAAAATAAAGTATACTTAGGTATATACTAAGCAAGGAGTCTAAAGACTTCTACATGGAAAACTACAAAACACTACTGAAATAAATCACAGATGACACAAACAAATGGAAAAACATTCCATGCTCGTGAAAGGGTAGAACAAATATTGTGAAAATGTGCATACTGCCAAAATCAATCTACAAATTCAACACAATCCCTATCAAAATACCTCCATAATTCTTCACAGAATTAGAAAAAAAAAAATTAAAATTCATATGGAACCAAAAGGTCTCGCATAGCCCAAACAAAACTAAACAAAAAGAACGAATCTGGAGGCATCACATTACCTGATTTCAAATTATACTATAAGGCCATAGTCACCAAAACAGCATAGTATTGGTATAAAAATAGGCATATGGACCAATGGAATACAACAGAGAACCCAGAAATAAACCCAAATACTTACAGCCAGCTGATCTTCAACAAAGCAAACAAAAGAATAAAATGAGGAAAGTACACCGTTTTCAATAAATGATGCTGGGGTAATTGGCTAGCCACATGTGAGAGAATGAAACTGGATCGTCATCTCTCACCTTATACAAAAACGAACCCACGATGGATTAAGGACTCTAATCTAAGACCTGAAACTATAAAAATTCTGTAAGATAACATTGGAAATACCCTTCTGGACATTGGCTTAGGCAAGTGTTTCATGACCAAGAACACAAAAGCAAATGAAATAAAAACAAAGATAAATAGCTGGGACGTAAAATGTAAACAATTTTTAAAAAGTACATGTTGGCACGGATGCAATGACCGTGGAACACTTCTACGCTGCTGGTGGGAGTGTAAACGAGTACAGCCACTCTTGAAAACAGCGTGGAGATTCCTTAACTAAAAGCAGAACTACCATTTGATCCAGCAATCCCACTATGGGGTACCCACTTGGAGGAAAATAAGTCGTTATACAAAAAAGATACTTGCACACGCATGTTTACAGAGGCACGATTTGTAATTGCAAAATCGTGGTACCAACCCAAATGCCCATCAATCAACGAGTGGGTAAAGAAACTGTGATATATATACTATTTATTTATATATATAGTAGTATACATCATGCGG
>NW_012121043.1:1077239-1113026 GCF_000951035.1 Colobus angolensis palliatus
TTTTTATATTTATATAAACATATAAAAATATATGTTTATATGATAAATTACTACTCAGCCATAGAAAGGAATGAATGAATGGCATTTGCAGTGACCTGGATGAGATTGGAGACTATTATTTTAAATGAAGTAACTCAAGAAAGGAAAACCAAACATCCTGTGTTCTCACTGATATGTGGGAGCTAAACAATGAGGATGCAAAGGCATAAGAATGATTCAATGAACTTTAGGGACTTGCGGGGAAGGGTGTGATGGGGTCGAGGAATAAAAGACTACAAATAAGATGCAGTGTACACTGCCCGGGTGATGGGTGAACCAAAATCTCACAAATCACCACTAAAGAACTTACTCATGTAATCAAACACCACCTCTACCTATGGAAATAAACCAGGTACCTGTACCTATGGAAACACCATAAATATCACCTGTACCTATGGAAATAACCTATGGGAAAAGAAAGCACACTACTAAAATTAGATTTAAGATAAAAATAGGTACCTGCACCTATGGAAACATCAATAAACACCACCTGTACCTATGGAAATAACCTATGAAGAAAACACTCTACTAAAATTAGATTTAAGATTAAAAAATTGAATAAATTAATTTATTAATAAAGGCTATGTAATTTTTTAATGATGATGATTTTTTTAATGTTTCATTATAAGCAGTGATATCTTTCCATTTTTTAAAAAGTCTAGTAATGTTGATTCAACTTGTCTGATGTGTAAAATATATTTATGCATTTATTTTCTATATATGTTGTATGATACATGTGTGGAGATATTTATTCATGTGTGTTTGCTAGAAACTGAAAGCAACTCCCAGCCAATGGCCAGCATGGAAAAAGGACCTCAGTCCTAAGTGTGGAGCTGAATCTGGCAACAACCTGCCTTAACCTGAAAGTATATTCTCCCCACCAGAGTCTCCAGGAGGAAATTCAGCCTAGCAGATACCTTGATTTTGCCTTGGGAGACTGTAAGCCATGTCCCAGCTGAAACCCCTTAACGTCTGACCCGTAAAACTGTGTGAAACAAAATGGACGTTGTTTTAAGCCCTAAGTCTGAGGTAACTGGTTATTATGCAATAGAAAACTAATACGATACATTTTAGATTTAGATCTAAATATTTGTAAAGTGTTTAAAGTATAGTTTTGATATCCCTCATCTCTATTTTCTTATCATAAATTTTAAACTTCACAGCCTGCAGACAGATATCTTTGACCACCTTGAGGCAGCAGACCTGATTGTAGGCTTTGAAAAACGGCACAAATTTATTTTAAATGTGGAAACTGTGAATCTAAACAGAAGTATTAGAAAGCTCTGACAGGATAGTGGAACATTATATCAAAATGCTGATCATTTGGAATTTTAGTTTGCAGATTGTCTAAGAATATTAATATAGTTGCTCTTGGCTAAATGGCTAAATTGTGGGCTAATGTAACACATATTGTTGAACGAAAACAAAGCAATGTGTATTCTTTTTATCAAGATTACTTTTTTTATCTTATTATTCCTCCATGTTCTTTCTCAGTACACGTTCTCTTCATATTAATTTTCTGAAATTTGTCTTTCATTTGCTGTGTTAGTTTGTGCATTTTTGAAAAATATATAAAATTATAAATATTTAAATTTATGTATCAGTTATGTATATAATTAAGAATATATAATTGATACTTAAACATTTATAGTTATGTATATAAATATTTAAATGTTTAAATTTTTCCTGGGAAAGTAGCATAAAAATAAATAATGCATACAGTGGGCTTTTCAAAAAGAATGCTTTTATTGCACGATGAGATCAGAAAATGTTCAATAAATGCTGACTTCTGCTGTTTCAGCATATTTTGAGATCAAGTCAGGAAAAACCATACACTTCAGACTAAGCTGAGAGTGTAAAAGGAAAGAGAATTATTTAAGGCACAGCTGTTGGAACAGCTACTCTTTCTAGTATAGAAAGAGAGTACATAGTAGCTAGTCAATGGGTTTTCTAAAATGAATACATTGTTCAGAAAAATAGGATTTGTCAGTGTTGGTATTTTCAGGTCACAATTGTCAATGAATTTTGTTAACATTTATCATTCTCCACAGTTGGTATACTACTATTGTGAAAAAAAAGTATCCCAAATTAAATTTGACAATGTAATCCTGGGAAAATAGTACATGATTGAAGAATATTTGTGAAATGAAGGAGAGGTGAATTTTCAAATACTTTTTAAAAAAAGAAAAACACAAATCTCATAGAAAAGATACTGCATTGAATCATTATGTCTGCAACTGCCTAAAAATGATACATTTTTAAGGATGCAAATTTACTGTGCTATAAGTAAACCAAACTATTGTAATAGGTGTTTTATATTTCTTTGAATTTAATATTCTTGGCATATATTAAAACTACTGTAAATATTTTGAATGATTTATGTAAGAGCTTCTTTTTTTCTGGAGACATGCCTATATTGATTGCCACATTAAATGGATTGTGAAACGTTCATATATTTGAATAGACGTCAGAACTCATTGTAAGTCTGTGTCTTCTAAATCTCCCAGTGATTTGAGATGTACTTTTCACTTTTTAAAAGCAATCTCCCTGTCATTATTTGGTACCTAATAATTAATTAATATTTAGCCAATATAATAAATCATACTTGGATGCTCAGTTTTTTCAAAACCCTTGCCTCTGTTTTTGTTTTCCAGCTTCTCCACTGACTTTCTCACGCTCTGTGATATGTGACAAGACACAAATTTTACAGAGCAAAATATCATATAGGGATACCATAGAGATATATGATGTAATAAGAGTTAAAATAAGGGATTTGCCCCAGTCCTAGGTATCATAAAAAGTATCTATGATAAAGGAATGATTGGTTATGAACTTATTAAAAAATGGGTAAAAGTTTCTTAGGCAAACTGTAGAGAACCAAATTCCAGATGTTACAAATGAGAAATCTCATGCAGAGGTGAGTACGGTTTCTTTTATCACACTTGAAAGCAGGGGAACTAAAACACAGAAGGTGATTGACAAAGTAAGGTGAAGTTTCCATGCAGGGTTTCATTACATTTTCTGATTTTTTGTAGAAACCAAATGAAGACCATTTAGGCGTTTGAAGGACATAACTAGGTTTATATTGATGAGATATTGCTGAACTGGGCATACCACTGGCCTCAAGAGTAGAACTTTCTTGATTCTCACTAAGACTCATTCTTTATATTTCAGATCACAGTGAATGAAATGGGTCTTGTGTATTATTTCCTTTCTCTGCTTTTTTTTTTTTCATCTAATGCTATGAGAACTCAGAGATCATCACACATGTAGTATGAGTTTTCTATACTGTGTAATATATCACCACACAATTAACAGACTCAAATAGCATAAGTCTGCTACCTTACACTTCCTATGAGTTACAAGTTCAAGTATGGCTTAGCTGTATTCCTGCAAAAGGTCTGACAAGGTTGCACTCTAGGTGTTGGCAATAACTGGCCTCTCATCTGCAAGGTTGACTTGGAAAGCATCTGCTCTCCCCATTTTGTGGCTGTTGGCAGCATTCAATTATTGTAATAGTAGAATTCACAGCAGCTGGCTTTTTGACAATAAGTAAAGACAGGGAGACTAGAAAGAGTCTGCTAGCAAGATGAAATCTTATATAAGGTAACTTCATCATAGAAGTTGCATCTCATCACTTTTGTCATATTATTGGTTAGAAGTAAGTCACATTTCTCACCACATTAAGGAAAGGGAAACAGCATGGAGCTGGCTATTATACAAAAACATTCTAAACATCAAAACGCAGAGATTAAAACCCCATTTTCCATATTCTTGCTTTCTGCCTTTGTCTTTTAGATTATTTTTTCTTCCTCTTCCACCAGGCAACATTTGTGTCTGGATTTACTGTCCTGGCTGCACACTCGATACACAAATGCATTTTCATTGCCACCTGATGTCTTCTGGTTTCATTCTCTGGATCATGATAGTATGAAATAATTTCATGATTCATAGTAGTAAGATCAGAAACTTAGATTAGAACATTTGGGTAAGGAGGCATTGAAAATATAGAACTCCTCCATTGCAGTATTAGATGATTTTGCCTATAAATCACATAATAAAGTATTTGTTTTTTTAATAAATTAACAAAACCAAGCAAGGTTTTTCTTAAAGCAGGAACAAAATGATTGCATTTTGTTTATTTTTGTTCACCAATTTATTTCCACATCTACACTAGTGCCCAAATCATAGTCAGTCATATACAAACAATTGTTGGACAAAGGCTTGAATACATGCATGCATAAGTAATGAAAGAATAAGTGGATGAATCAATCTGGTTAATATGCTTCCCAGTGAGAGAGCATAATATCAACATCCTTTTGCTCAAAAGAGTGATCATTTTAGGTTCCTAGGCTAAAGGTCATGCCATTTGAAGTATAACACCCTTGAAAGATAATCAATGTTCTTTCTCAAACATGTGTTGCCCTAAGAAATTACTAAATGTATTTTCTTTTCAGAAACAAATGCAGATGTTGCATCTCTTTCGTTCTTTTCACACAGAGCTTTTTAAAAATTAGAAATTATTTCTTAGCATAAAGTTGGAAATACCTTAGTTTGAGGGTACTCCACAAGACCACTGCTATCAAGATTTCTGTTAATTTTCTAAGCCTTTAATATACTTCTGCTTTTCTATAGTGTTACAAATTACTTTGGGCACCATTTTAGAAATCTAGTTCCTCTAGCCATTCAAATTCCATTAACTTGTTAAAAAATAGATTTAATAATTGTACTTCAAAATAAAACTAAATATTTAGAAATCACAACAATTCATGCTCAGGCATAGTAAATAGCCCCTTATTCATTATAAATACCTTTCAAGTGGACCCAATAATTCTTTCTTGAGCTTTTCTTTCTCATTGATAATGATGTGACAGAATAGATATAAAAGTAATTTCGCATTTACATTTTTTATATTGTAGGAAAAAAAATCAGACAGCAAAAGAAGAGTGTTACTGGGATAATCTACAGCCCTCTTGATACTGCTCAAACTATAACTGACATTTCTTATCATTTTCCTAAACAACCCACTCGAGATCCCCAGCTGGAATTTCTGCTGGTTTAAGTAGTTTGCCTGTTGGGCTGACCAAAACTTTTATCAATGAAATATCAAAGACTCTGTATCACATGTTAAGTTCTTCAGAAAAGAAGTTAAAATATTTGAGGTCCAGGATTTATATTAAGGACCAATACTTGTGAAGAGGAGGCAGGATTAGACGGAAGAATATGATATGGGCCTGATAATGCCATGGCCAACCCAGCAGTGAGTTCTGGAGCTAACATTATCTGTCAGAGTTGCCTATTGCCAGGACAAAATGGCCAGTCCTCTATATGTGTGGCTCAACCATAACATAAAGTCTTCCTAGAAAGAGTATGACCTCAGGAGAAGGAAATCTATGCAGCTGAGGTCGACACTTTGGTAATAATTGGCAGCTAGAGGCTGTCTACTGACTATACTTCCTACGGCTGGACAGAATACCCTTAAAGGGGGACCTGGGTGACACATCTCCATGTGTACCTGTCAGGTTCTAACTGAGGTCCAAGGGGAGTTGGCGGGTGAGTGGCAGGTAGCTGCAAAAACACTCGACGAATCGTCGACAGTTTCGGCATGGCTTTACTCTCTCTCTGGGAATAGAGTGAGCCCTATGTACAGCACTAGCAGGATAATTATACCTTTACAGACAATAGTGGCTCTGAGCCAAGCACAAGCTCATGTGGGTGATCACCTAATGCACCTCACATGGCATGGTTACATAATGTGTGGGGTTGTGTGCCTGCCCTCCAAACCTGCTGAGTCATGTCGTGCTGGAATTGCTCCTCAGCCGACTCCCGACTAAAGCGCAGGTATTTCCCTTACACTCCATCCCCTAGGCTGAGGGCCTCCACCAGGCAGAGACTCATGTCCATAGAGCGGAGCCCTGATTCCATAACCCATAACAACTAACTGCAGAAAGCAACAGCTTACTCCTAAGATCCCAGCTATACGACTTGTGACTATAGGGCTCAGCAGAGTCCAGAGTCTAGGGATGCCCGCCATCTCTGCGCAGGATTGTCAATAAGGCTCTCAACCACCTTACTCTCCCGTGAGACACCTTGCAGCATTGCTGTTATGTTCTGCTGATTGTCAGGGATCAAGGTACAATATTGTGTTCCTAAAAGGACACAGGGGCCTCCTTGGGCAGCAGTTATTATGCCTAAGGCCATTGGTTTTGCAACACCACCTTTCTGATCTGAGCAACCTCATCCAGTAACAGGAGGAGGGCCAGTCAGGTGTAATTCAGAGCCCGAGCAGTGTGCTCGACAAGAGCAGTAACTTGTGCTTCTACAGTTATGACACCCACTGCAGGGATAGTCATTGCCAAGGGGCAGAACCACCAAAGGGCTCATTGTACTAGCAAAAACTGAGAGTGTAGCACCTCCGTTATGTGGGTGTCTGGGCGATGTGGGAGAACAGTGGCAAGTACGGAAGGCCACCCCAAGATACAAGGTATAGTCCAGTCTGCTGATAGGGAAGGCCACCCTGTGTCCCCACAGACCCATAAACTCCGAGGAAGGGGCACAAAATTCACTGGGGCATGATCTTGGTGGAGACACTTGTTCTACCATAGCTTCAGTGTGGTGACATGTATTATATTTACACAGGCCATGATGGGAACGCATCCCACAGTTGTGTTACCCCAGGGTTGCTCTATGCACTGTGGCACCTGGTCTGGGCATACTGCATGTTTTCCCACTAGCCAGCCCCACCTGTCATAAATGCTATGAGCCAGCCAGGGGCAAGAGGCGCCAAGGGTCTTGAGGCATCATTTTTCCAGTGCTTGTTGTGTTACATTCCAGGCATTGGCTACGGGACCCCAAGTTTCCAGCCATGTCCAGTATTCTGCAGATGCTGAATGTATGTGCCAAAGCAAGACATTCACAGCTGCTGCTGGAAGGGGGACGCAGATAAAACAGTTGAAAATATTGATCACCTCAGCGTAGGTGTGGGCCCAGCCCACAATATGTTTAGAGCATGTTAACCTACAGTTGAAGTGACAGCAGGCACAGGTACTAACACGTGAGGGTAAATCACATCCCTCAAAAAACATTCAGGCTAACTGTTCATCCTTGGATAATAATGCACCCCTTGGAGATGGTACCACAACTTTTCAGTTCCCCATGGTTTTTGGGTTCTGTATCCCTGCCAAAGTCCCAGGGGAACTCATAAAATACCACAGAGATAGTAAATATGTCCCCCGGAGGAGGGTTCCTTCTCTGGCCATTCCCCTACAGTTAACTGCAGGAGCCATGTACTGAACACCCAAGGAATGACATGCAAGCCCTACTGTAGGCCCTCCCCACAGGGAGCTATGATGGCCGGCCACCAGCAGTGAGGGCCTGGAGGGTCCGTGCCCACAGCCAGGTTTTCTGCTCCCCTGCCTCCAGGGGTGTTGGGGCAGGCAACAGCATGTTACCATTTGTCCACATAACTGGTCGAAGGAGGTCATCCTTACAGTGTATCTGCAACTGAATGGGGATGGTGGCCTAGTGTAACAGGGACTCCACCAGGGCCAGGCTGCCTTTCTGTGGCCATTTATTCAAGGTTTGGAGCCTCAGATCAAGCCTGGAACTCCAGTCTTGCAAAGATGGGGGTGTGACATGCAAGCATAACTCATTCTTATAAAGCCCATTCTATTGCTCAATCATACCCACAGCTTGCGGGCAGTTTGGCACATGGAATCCCGACTTTATGTAATTTGTTGTGCCCATTGTTGTATCTGTTGTCTGGTGAAACATATTCCCCTGTCACTCTCAACGATCAGTGGGCAACCATACAGGGTACATAGGTGTGCAGTGCCTGGATGGTGTGCTGGTGGGGGGCAACCCTGCAAGGGAGGGTGAACTACAGGCCTGTGGCCATGTCCACAGCTGTTAGCACATGCATATACCCTCATGACTTAGGCAGCAGCCGAATGTATTCTACTTGCCATCTAATCAAAGGCACACACCTTATCTTTACTTGTTGTGTAACACCAGGCAGCTGCCTCCATTTACGGTACGCCTGAACACATGCCGAGCCTTTCTGATAATCCTCCCAAATGTCCTGCACAGGCAGGGGCAGCCCCCAATGTTTACTGACCTGTTGCATCAGTTTAGCCTCCACATGTCCCAGTTTTTGGTGTAGCCACAAGGCCACATTTCATGTAGGTGCCAACTCTAACCATCAGACCTTGACCAAGTCATCTGCCTCATCATTGCCGGGAGTGGTCAAAGGCATATGGCATGACATATGATATATGGTTACTTCTTTCTGATAACCCATTTCCCAGAGGTCTTGCCACATGGGTTGGCCCCAAATGGGTTGGTGGCTGACTAACTACTTCTTTATTTTCCAAGTAGTTAACTACAAGGTTAAGCCCTGAAAGGTTACCCAGCTATCGGTAGAGATTAGATGTCACCTCCTTGGTGACCACCATCCATACTGCTCTGAAGTCAGCCCATTGGCTACTTTGTCCACACTCAGTTTTAAACCATATGATGTCAGTACCAGGTTGAACTGCAACAGTGGTCCAGGCTGTAGTAGCACCTTGACTAGACCCATCTGTGTGCCATGCCCCATTGGGAATGGGGAGATGCCCTTCCTTAAACAGTAAAGGCTCAGGATCTAGAGATGTCTCAGGCCCCATGGCCTTATCTTGCATTAGGACTACAGGTTTCAAGACCTCTTGCAACTTGGCTGCTAAGCAGCTTGTACTCAGCATACTCCACTTGTTCAAGTAGGTGCCCTCACTTTGCCAAAGTGAATGTCTGCACCATGCCTATGGGGGCGGAGGTCGTTACCCATGGACGCACCCATCCTGCTACCAAATAAGTGACTGCAGCCCATCCTCTTACACTCTCACCAACCTGAAGGGTAATATATACAGCCGCTAGCTGTTTCTCTATCCAGGACTGCCAGAGCTCAGCTCCCTTCCATAGTTTGGACCAAAAGCCTACTGGCATTCTCAAGTGCTCCGTGCACTGCCACAGGCCCCAACCAAAACCATCTGTGGTCACATGCACACCTAGCTCAAATAAGTGCCCCTGGTCGACTACTCGTAGGGCTTGTGCCTGCTGAACAGCCCGCGTGGCTGCCAGGAAAGTGGTCTCAGCTGCATCATCCCAATCCCAGGCAGCTCACTTCTTTATTAATCAATGCAACGGTTTTATCATTTGAGCTACATGGGGTACAAATGCCTGCCAATATTCCAAGAGGCCCACAAAAGTTTGCAGCTGCTTCACCATGGTGGGCGGGGGATATACTTGAATCTTACCAATGATAGCCTCTGGGATAGCCTTTGTCTTAACCAACCAGATAACTCCCAAGAATTTGGCAGATAATCCAAGCCCTTGGAGCTTGGATTCATTGATGACCCAATGTTACCACAAGAGGTGCACGGATGCTTCTAAATCCGCAAGAGAATCAGAGGTTAATGTAATATTATCTATACAATGGAATAGGTGGACCTCTTGCGGACATTGCCAGGTGACTAAATCTGTGACAACTGGACTATGACATATGGCGGGGCTACACACACCGCCCCGCGGCAACACTTTAAACGTCCATCCTGTTGGACATTGCCGCCCATCCTCTGTGAAGGCAAACTGTTCCTGGCCCTCTGGAGCCATGTCTATGGAGAAAAATGCACTGGCCAAGTCTACTACATAACGGGACTCTCCTAGTTTTGTTGTCAAATGGTCCATCAAATCCATGATTAATGGTACAGTTGCATGCAAATGGGGTGTTACTTTATTCAGTTCCTGAGAGTCCACCATCATCTCCCAAGTGCCATCAGGCTTTCTAACTGGTCACACTGGAGAACTGTAGGGGTTGTGGGTGCCACACACTATATGCACTTCCCCCAGCCTTTTAATTATCTCAGTTATCTCCATATGTCCACCTGGCAAACAGTATTGACGGGTGGAAGTGACCCGTTCATTGGGTTGTTGCAGGACCTGAGCTCAATTTTTCGTTTTTGTTTTTTTGTTTTCTTTTGTTTTGTTTTGTTTTTAACACATTTAATGACTTCAATAAGGTTTCCAGATTTAGAACTAGAGCCAGATTTTACCATTTTTAAAATGTCTAATTTAAAAAAAAAACATATCTGGTGTCATATTGGCCATCAGTTTTCTAGCAATGAATTAGATGTGTCCTTAACCTATACAACCAAGATAAACAGTGACTTTGGAAAATCTGAATGAGAAAATAACAGAAATTTTCCCTAAAGATGTAGACCAAAGACTTTTCTTTTATGCCAAATAAATCTTGGCTCATTACTGTTCCTTATTAGAGACAAATGAAAACAAAAACCACTTGTTCCAATCGTTTGGTACTGATCGACCTCTAAAAGTATATCCATGGTATAAAATATGGGGCATACAAAAGGACCCCCGTGAAGAGAAGGTTCTCAGTAATTAAATACACAAGCACACAATATACACAGTATGACTTGACATATAGATATCCCTTACATCTTTCCTCAGCATAGTTTGCTAAGTATGCCTGAGTGGCTTAAACAACAGAAATGTATTATCTCATATTCCGGAGTCTAGAAGTCCAGGACGAAGGTGTAGGCAAAGTTTGTTTCTTCTGAGGCCTCTTTCCGTGGTTTGTAGATGGCAGTCGTCTCTCTGTGTATTCACATTCTTTTCCCTCTGTGCTTGTCTGTGTTCTAGCCTCCTCTTCTTATATCAGATTAAGGCATGCCTGTGTGAACTTACTTCACATTAATTGCCTATTTATCTACCCTATTTCTAAACAAAGCTGCATTCTGGGATACTGGAGGTGAGGACTTCAACATGTGAATTTTAGGGGGAAACAATTCATTCCGTAATACTGATTCATGAATTCATGGACAAAGCAGCCATGGTGTTAGGAGTGTAAGTTAGGAGTTCAAGACCATGGTTTCCCTTTGCCAAATCTGATATGGTTACCAGCACTGCTGGAAAGCCTTTCCCACAAGCCTTATTGGCTCATGTTGTGCATTAGAAATCATGTCTTACCTTGGCCTTCAGGGTCCCATTACATCTAGCCACGTAGTGATTTCACTGGACCCTTTTCAAAGCAATGACTTCTCTTTTAAAGTTATTCAATAGCTATTCAATATTCAGCTGCTGTACCTACTGTGAGCATAACCTTAAGAGAGAGGTTTTCTGTCCGGAGCCATAAGGCCCGGAGTTAGCCGACCTCTGTTGCTTGATCTCCGCAAAGCGGAGACAAAATGGCACATTTCCGGATTCTTTATTATAAATAGTTCCTGCGCCCGCGCCTAAACCTTTCTTGCGCGCCCCTAAACTCTTCCCGCGCGCGCCAAACCTTCCCGCGCGCCAACCTTTCCCGCGCACGCGCAAACATTTTTCCCCGCCCAGGAAGATGTGCGGCCTATGGCGCAGGCGCAATCCCGCGCCCAGGAAAATTACAAACCCACGGCGCATGTGCAATTGTAATTTGAGAAGGCGCGACCCCCGTCACCGCCCTGGCCCAACCTCTTCCCCTGCCAGCCTCTATAAGGCATCGCACCACTATTATTAAACAAGACTTGATCAGGCTATTTGTCTTGTCTTCATTTCTGTGTTTTCTTGCCTCCTCCATTCCCACTCCCCCTTCCAGGGCCCGTTTGACTGTCCCGCGGGTCGGGACATTTTCAGTCCTCTATGCTCTGAGCCACTGAATGATATATCCACACAGTTTTTTTCCATAGCTAGAATACATGGGTTCAGAAACCAAGGAACGGAAGTGGAGCTGATATTTATTACTATTATACCTCAAAAACTACTTGTAAAATGCTGATTCTCTGACCTCAAAATCTGGACTCTGCTGGTTTAAGAAGCTCTGCTGGTTTAAGAAGCCTGACCCTAAATCTGGGCTCTGCTGGTTTAAGAAGCTCTGCTGGTTTAAGAAGTCTGACCCTAAATCGGGGTTCTGTGGTTTAAGATATCTTATTGGTACCCAAGGGAGTAATCCTTCCACCAGGCGATATGAGAAAGTTTCTATTAAATTGGAAGTTAAGAATCTCAGCTGTCATTTTGGCTCCTAATGATGTAAGATAAAAAAGCAAATATTCAGTATAATGTTAAAGGAACGTGAAGATTTCATAATCTGGAAATGTACATTCAATTTTATATAATGTGTGACCCACTCACATTTTCTACCTAGACCCTGACAAGGGGGAAAAAAGAGCAAAAATAAAAATCTGGTTTGGATGATTATCTCTTCAAATTAGATTATGTGGCCAACACTTTCCAGAACTTGAAAGAGCTAAATCTGCATTTCTGAGTTTAGCCAAAAATATATGGAAAGCACATAAGATTAAAATATTTCATCAAAAATAACATTAAAAGTATTTTTAAGTTAGCAATATGTCAATTTTCATGACCTTTTGGAGTATGGTAACTAAAAATGTACCTATAAATAAAAGGGTAGCAGTTACCATTTACAAACACCTGATAATCTAAGTAAAGCCTTTGACTTTTTTTTCCAGAAAGTGTAAAATTGGTTAACAAATTATTGTTTCAAAAGTTTTGTCATTTATTTCGTTTTTCATTTCAACATATTTAACCATAAGTGTATTGTTAGTCAAAAGTGATTACAATTTTATTTATTTACTGATTTTATTTATTTTTTAATAGACAGGGTCTCACTGTGTTCCTCAGGCTGGAGTGTGGTGTGCTACCATAGCGCACTGCAGCCTGGGCGCAAGGAATCCTCCCACTTCAGCCTCCTATGGGCATGGATCACAGGCCCTTGCCACCACACCTGCATAACTTATTTTTTTAATTTTAATTTCTTGTAGAGACAAGGCCTAGTTATGTTGCCCAGGCTGGTCTTGAACACTTGGCCTCAAGAACCCCTTCTGTCTCAGCCTCCCAAAGGGCTAGGATTATAGGCATGAACCAATGCACCTAGCCAAATAAATTATTCTTGATGGTGGTCATAATGTGACTTTTGGCATATAATTCAGAAAGGAATTCAAAGAATCGAGTATCTTACTTAAAAATCCCTAAATTTCCGGACAACTTTTTTTGTTGTTTTTTTTTTTTTCTAAGACGGAGTCTCGCTGTGTCGCCCAGGCTGGAGTGAGTGGCGCGATCTCGGCTCATTGCAAGCTCCGCCCTCCGGGTTCCTGCCATTCTCCTGCCTCAGCCTCCCGAGTAGCTGGGACTACAGGTGCCGCCACCACCACGCCTGGCTAATTTTTTTTTTTTTTTTTATTTATAGTAGAGACGGGGTTTCGCCATGTTAGCCAGGATGGTCTCGATCTCCTGACCTCGTGATCTGCCCACCTCGGCCTCCCAAAGTGCTGGGATTACAGGCGTCAGCCACCGCGGCCCAGTCCCGACACCTTTTAAGTGAAATAAAATGTCTCCAGGGTTTGAATCTACGAAAATGAAGCAGAGAAATAAATCTTACATTACGTTATGACAGATAAACCTCATTCATGGATCCATGAGCAAATATATTAAAGAGCTGCATTCGCTTGATTAATGAATTTCAAATACAATGCTACTCTTTATGCTTTACAATTACATATCAAAGTCTGTCAAATATGTATGTTGTTTTGAGGAGTTCTTATATAATAATTTTGCCAGAATCTTTTTTTTTTTAATTTATAGAAACTTACGGTAACCTGAACTTTCAAAAATGATTTTTTAAATTTATTTACTTATTTCATGGCTGAGAATTACAATAGGAAAACAAAAGGCTTTGAAGAGTAAGTAACATCAGATTAGAATAAAATTTTGTTGAGGGAATAGAATGGAAATATAAGTTCAGGAGAAAAACATTTAGTTACTTTTTACTTGGAAAAAACAAGTTGGTGATGTCTTTTTTTTCTGAAGATGACAATAGATATTAAATGTTTATTACATTTAGATTCCAATGGATACATTTTTAAGAGTAATGGAGCAGTTTTATTTGTAAACATTAACATTTAAAATATTATTTAGTTTGCAATTTTAAAATTATGACATCAAGAAATTTGGAGACAATTGGGGAAGAACTGGAGGGCTGTTAGATGGATCTGCAGGGACGTTGAAGGAACACAAAGAACAAGAGGCATCCTGAAAGTTACATACAGTTTGAAACAAAAACTGTCTAATAATCTGAAATGCAGCTAAGAAGCCATGTAACAAGACGGAAAACCAGCCACTGATCTTGGCAAGAAATGGGTTACTGTTGGTCTTAAGAGCTACTTATTCTAATGGTAGAGGAATTAAACAGCACTGGTGGCCTGATTACAGTATAGTGAATGAAAATTAGAAAATAAAGAATTGGAGACAATGAAAAGGCACAACTTTCTGAGGCTATGGGAGGAGAAACAGAGAAAATGGGTAAAAACTGAATGATTATGTGAGTTACGGCATTTTCTTTCAGTGGGTGATGATCACTAAGGAATATTTTATGATAATGGTAATTTTATGACAATGATGACAGTAAGGATACAATAGAAAGGAAAAGTGGTTGTGAAGAAGAAGGCTGATATAAGGGCAGGACTCAGGCTTTTGTTTTATTGTGTTTTGTTATATTTTGCTTTTACAGGTAATATGGGATGGGATGCAGGGCATAAATAGAGAGGCATTATATAAAAGCAGATTAATGGGTCAGTGGGGGGATGGGTAATGGACTTAACTGTATTTTTCAGTCAGTTACAGAGAATGACAATTAGATTAAGGCTGGGCAAAGGGGAAGGGGCACATAAGTCTGGTGAGGCATTGGGGGAATCAACGTCCTTGACCCCCTAAACATCCACTGAAAAATCACAGTTGGAGAGAGATTGATCATTATGAGAAAAAGTATAACAAACTTATTTAATGTGTATACATGGGAGCCTTTAGAATGAAAACCCAAGCTTCCTATGAGGTACAAATCTTATGTATCATTTTGACTTTACAGAAAAAATGCAGGCCAAGAGTGTGGCCAAACATAGGTAATATTAGTAAATTAGGTTTTACTGTCAGGACAGGTTATGGGCAGGAGTAAAGAAGAAGCTTGAGTAGCAAAGTTGGCCTTGTTATTCAGATGAAGCTTCATAGGTAGTAGCTCTCAGAAAGGATGGATAGTAAATGTCTCTTTTCAGACCCTTTAGATGTCAGACTCTAAGTTAATCTCTCCTAGATCCAGGAAAAGCCTAGAAAGGGAAGTCCTGGCTGTATTAATGGAGATTCTCCACAGATGCAAATTTCCCCCCACAAAAGACTTCCCAGGGCCATTTCCATTTGCTGGCCCTGTGGCAGCTAGTTAAAATACGTCAGAGAAATATACTTTGAAGTAAAATGTTTATGTTTCATTCAATATAATCTACAAAACACAAATGTGCCCATTTTAAGTGTACAATTTGTGATTCATATCAAATTTATCTATTTGTGCAGTCATCACCAGCATCGAATTTTAGAATATTCCTAGAAGGTTCCCTTTACAGGTAATCCTCATTCTCAGGAAACTACTAATAACTCCCTAATACTCCCCCAAACTCAGACAACTTCTAATCTACCCCCATACTCAGGCAACTACCCCCATACTTAGGCAACTATTAATGTAGTCTTTATATCTAAAGATTTACTTTTTCTCAGCTTTCTATATAAATTGAGTAATACAATATGTGGTCTTTTTCAGCTGGCCTCTTTAAACTAACATGATACATTCGAAGTTCATCCATTTAATAACATGTATCAGTACTTCATGTGTGGATATACCACATTTTATTTATCCATTTAGAAGGTGATGGTCACTTGGCCTTTTTCTACTTTTGGACCATTATAAAAAAGACAGAAATATTTAAGATGAATAATGTTGGTTATCTGTTGACAAGGCATAAAATGAATAAGTGTTCAGGGTGCCTAGAATATTGTCTGAATATTATCCTGGATAAAGAAGTAAAAAGCTGAGCGTTTAGAAGTTTGGATGAATCATTTATGTGTTGGTTTAAATCATAAACCAAAATGAGAAGAGTAGTAGGGAGAAAGAAAAGACAAGCTAGGCACTAAACTCACCAGTGAGTGTCGGTAAATAACAACATGCAGGAATGAAATGCAGTGAAATCTGAAGACTTTCACTTCACACAGACTAGAGTTTAAAAAGGGAGGAGGTGAGACAATGGCAAGAAGCATGTGAAACAAGGGTTTTTATTTATATCTTCTTTATCCCATTTGGTATGTGAAATATAATGGTGTGTGAAGAAAGTAATAATCTCTCTTTTAAGAGTGCTGCAGAAGAAATAGCATATTCACGGACAGCTAGATTTGAGTTTGAGCAAGAAGGTGATAGGGTGGTGGAAAGAAAGCTTACTTAGATAGAAGGCAGTGGAATAATTTAGAAGTTCAGGAGAAATGGAAGTCTTACAGTAGGTAGCTAGTCAGACACTAATAGGGCAGAAGAGGGCCCCGACCGCTCACCAGGAAAGTCAGGTGACCGTTAGGTGATGGTCAGGCAGTTTGTCACACTGCCTCTGTGAAATAAGGCACTGGTCACAGCCAGTGCCAGGGAAAGGCAGTCTCCCAGTAGATAGGGAACAACTGAAACTGGTGATAGCAGATTACCGATAAGATCTCAGGAGTTGGGGTGAGTGGGCTCAAGCATGTGCATTAAGAGGCAAAAAGGCAGAAGGACCTTCCAAGGACATTCTGCTGATAAGGGAAGAACGCCTCAAGCGAGCATGCACGTAACTCCAGTAAACACGCTGTGCATGCTCCCCTCCCAAGCGCTAGCAGGCCACAGGCATATGGACAATTCATTCCCAGGGAAGAATCAGGGGAGAAGGGATGCAAGACCCTGGAAGTATTCCGGTGTATAAAACCCCAAATCAAGATGTAAAACCCTGCACTTGGCCTTCAAGTCACCCCCTTGACCCTGTTCCAAATGTACCTTTTGTTTGGACGAACGGAGGCAAGATGGTACATTTCCCGGTTCTTCTTCCCCCCCAACTTTTCCCGGGGGCGCGAAAATGCAGCCAGTGCCAGGGAGGGTGCAGACCAACCAGGCATGCGCCAGGTGACGTCAGTCCGAAAAGACCAAGATTTACCTGGTCGCACCTGCGGAACGCCCCCGACAAGCCCGTGCCCCGCCTATTGCCCTCCCATTCCTAGAAAAGCCGCTCTCGGCCAGCCCGCCACGGGGCCTTCCGGAGTCTCTCACTCCTGTCGGGATGTCGGGACTGCAGGAACTCCGTCCCAGAGCCCCACCGGGGGACTCTGCCGGCCTCCTTTGCCGGAGGCGGACAGACCTCTTCCCCACACCTTAGGTGACCAAAAATAAACTTTCAGTTTTGCTCCTACCCTTGCCTACTCGCTGGTTCTTTTGTGCCCGCTCGGCTGGTCTTAGAGAAACAAATCACCTTTCTTCTCTTTGTTCCTACTCTAAAGCTTTTGAATAAACTTTCATTCCTGCTCTAAAACTTGCCTGGGTCTCTTATTCTGCCTTATCCCGCTCTGCTGAATTCTTTCTTCTGAGGAAGCAAGAATTGAGGTTGCTGCCGACCTGTACGGATTTGGCATCAGTAACAGAAGTAGAACTACAGTGGATTGAATGTGTCCCCCCAAAGTTTGTATTTGAAACCTAATCTCCAATGTGATGATGTTAAGTAAGAGATGAGACCTTTGGGAGGTGAGATTATGTCACCAGGCCAAAGCCCTAATGACTGGGATTAGTGTCATTATAAAAGCAGACCTGCTCATTCCTTCCATCATGTGAAGACTTTGGTGCTCTTGTCTTGGACTCTCTAGTATCTAGAATTGTGATACATAAATTTTTGTTGTTTATAAACCACACATTGTAAGGTGCTTTTGTTAAAGCAGTCCAAACAGAGTAAGACAGGGACTACTCATTCAGGGCAACATTTGTCAGGATTTTATATCAGTACCAAAGTCCCATTTTATAACAAGTATTATATAACCCCATTTTAATATTATGAAATGTAATTCATAAAAATGTAAACAACTTGAAAACACACTTAAAAGTCAATGCAATATTCTAAGTATAATATGGGAAAATCAAAGGAAAATAATTTATATTAATCATGTGTGTCACTATATTAATGCTCAGACATAACATTAATATAGATGTAATAATATAGACAGAAGCTTGCATTTCTACTTAGCATCATCCTGACTGAGGTAAAAATGCAGACTGTTAGTAGCATGCCAGTCTGACAATTCAGACATCATGAGACGCTAATGGTGAACCAATTTTCCAACATAATAAAAATTTTGTTGAAGTGTCATTTCTTTAAAAAGTGTAGTCTTTTCTTGATTTACATAGTTAAAATTGTAAAAAAAAAAAAAAAATCACAGGTTTTTATTTTGTTTTCATTGAAAAATAACCTAATAACTTTGTATTGAAAACAAACAATAGTCTGTATTTACAGGTAAAAGATAAGGTAGATTTCATGAATATCTTGGATATCCCAGAAGTCTAAAAAGTCAAATTGTACTTATTATTTCTGAATCCAGACCATTAAATACCAGTAGTAACTCCCCTCAACAATCATTGTAAAAATAAAAATGCAGCTTCTTAGGAAAAGTCAAGCACGTGTTTAGCTCCAGTAATTCAAGGAAATATGTTGAGTATAACGAGAATTAGCATACATAAATGAGCAACTATTTTTTGTGCTTTTGGTAAGCATGAAAATGATTAAAAAAAAAAAAAAGAGAAAAGACATGACACGATTGGCCCTGGAAATCAGAGAATGGAACTCCTAAGAATCACAGGCAGCTACTGTTTCCTCCCCTAACCCGAAGTGCTGTGCCTTAAGGAGGGAGAGGGAAATGTGAACATGGTGAGGATGGCCGGCCCTTCATAGAAGGAATTGCTTCATCTGACTGCTTGGTTGTAAAATATCAACATAGGGCTGAGTCTTCCAGATGTCTGAAGGTTTTATGGCAACTGAAGGTGCTTGTACAGACAAAAGGTAGACAGATAGTTAAGACATTCAATAAATCTTCAATGCATAGCAGTTTAGAGAGCGTTCAGAGAGAATCCAAAATACCTGCACACCCCAGCAAGCTTAATGCTTTATATCTATCTAAGTGGCATTCATTAAATATCTATTTTATTATAGATAGTGAATCCAAAGCAACTTGGAGATAAGAAGAAAGAAAAACAAAAGGAGCTCCCAGTAGAAGTATGGTCCTGAAAAAACAAATTATAGTCCCAAACCTACATACCACATTCAACCAAATAAAAGTCTTATATGTGTCAAAATACAGCCTTAAAAGTCACTAATTAAAATAGTGGTGTTATCTGAGTATCCTTGTTGAAAGGTCATATGCTCCCTAAGTTGCGCCTCAGATTTTACGTGTAGCTATGTGTTTCTCTCTACCTGAGAGGCATTTGACTAAAAAATAAATAAAGTTCTCTTTCTCATTTATTTCCTATGATGATACAGTGCTCCTCCAAGATTGATGAGCTTGTCTACAGCATAGTTGGTTGATCACTTTATGTTTTGTAAAGTTACACAAAATCTAGGAAATCTAATGGAAATGATAAGATCTGGAGAAGCTTGCTAAATTTTCATAGATGGAAAAGCCATAACTGTTAACAAAACCAAGGCATAATGAATATTCCATGAGGAAAAAATATAGGGGAATGAAAAGAATACACACAATTCTGTTGTCTGTATCCATTTTTTTCTTCATTTGAAAGCACTGACTAGTGATGAGATTAATAAAGAGAATATATTATTCCTGATTTTCCAGGTTGTGTATGTACTCCAATGTGTAATTACACTTCTACATTTTAAACAATTTAGGAAGGAAGCAAGGAAAACATTGTACTTCATACACAATATTCAACACAAGTTTCAGAAACATAGACATTCAAATATAAAATGTTTATTTAAAGAGGATAGTGATTATGTTATTCTACAATCTTTCTAAATCATATCCAATTTCTTATTAAAATATAAAGTATTGAACAGTTTCCAGGTTTAAAATTGGCATTTATTTGTGATTAATTTACTCTCATCCTCAATATGAAATGAGTTTCCTGGTTAACCTAATGTTTTTATATCTTCATATACAGACAAGTTTTCCACTGCATAAGAATCTTTAGTTTAACATATTGTGGATTTAGTATGTATAAAGTTAAAGAAGACAGAACATGTTTTCCTAATTAACTTTCCCCAAAGTTTATTTCAGTCATGATGTTTAAATTTCAATTACATTGTTTTATTTCCATATATGAATGTTCAATCTATGTAGATGAATATGAATGCATAACATTATTTTAAATAGCTGGAAAAAATACACTGCAAAGCGTCT
Source organism: Colobus angolensis palliatus (assembly GCF_000951035.1). NCBI lineage: Eukaryota > Metazoa > Chordata > Mammalia > Primates > Cercopithecidae > Colobus > Colobus angolensis. The sequence continues at coordinate 1,097,547 of NW_012121043.1, forward strand.
GATGTGCAACCAATTTGAATAATGTATGGCTTTAGAGTAATATTTCCCTGAAGAACTTAAAGTGAATACTGTTGTGTTTAAAAGGCTAAGGTTATTTCAAATAATTAACAAAGTGGAATATTTTTATTGTTACTCTACTTTTCTCTAAATATTGAATATCTTAAACAATCTGTACATATTCTATAACTGTAATTAGTATATATGATACCATATTGTCTCAAAAATACACCAGGACACAAATTGAAAGCAAATCACATTATGCATATTTTAAAAAAACAATATATGAACTTCTTTATATTTTGATAAATATTAAGAATTATTTGTAAAGTGTTTTAAGATTTTTATTAGGTGAATAATGTTTTCTTTCCTTCAAAATATAAAGTTCACAACTATAGATTTGATGCTTTAATTTTGAATACAAATCCGGTGTCTATCGGAGTAAACTGATAACGAGAGTATGAAAACGATTTGCCACTTGTTCCAGCCTCCGTTTTTCCACAGGTTCATTTTCCCCTTTCCCTTGAGAAACACACCATTGCATTTTCTAAATCCTTACTGTGTAATGATCTTCCATTTTTAACCTATTGCCAATTATCAGCCCCACAGAAGCTATCTGAACATGTGGTTAGTGCACAGATTAATGGCATTCCCCAACTGTTTTTCATTTCATCCAGCACTCAATCTAGGTTCCAAAAACAGAAACAGTCTTGCATTGAAATACTCATAAATTGCTTATTAAGGTGCTAACATTACACTCTTACTGCTTCTTGACATTCCACAGGCTTTAGGAGCTATCAGCCATGGCAATTGATTATTATACTTGCTCTCCATTTTGGGCCCATGGAATAGGTTCAGTGATACCTTTCTAATTGGTTTCAGCTCCTTAAACATGGTTGGCTTCACATGCTGTCCATCTGCTGCTCCTTTTTTCATCCTTCTTGTTTAGTTCTTGACCATTTAGTATTTATAATGTAAAAGTTTTCAATTTTAAAATTACCAAAATAGTGCTGTAATCATTACAATTTTATCTTTAAAATCTCCCCACCCAAAAAATAAATTCAACCAGTAGACCTGGCTATGTTTTGTATTTGTGTTCAAATAACTTTGTACTTTAAATTAGAGTATTTCACAGTTACAACTCAACTCTTTTTTTATTTTTTTTTTGAGGCGGAGTCTCGCTCTGTCCCCCAGGCTGGAGTTCAGTGGCGCAATCTCGGCTCACTGCAATCTCCGCCTCCCGGGTTCACGCTATTCTCCTGCCTCAGCCTCCCGAGTAGCTGGGACTACAGGCGCCGCCACCTTGCCCGGCTAGTTTTTTGTATTTTTTTAAATAGAGACGGGGTTTCACCGTGTTAGCCAGGATGGTCTCGATCTCCTGACCTCGTGATCCGCCCGCCTCGGCCTCCCAAAGTGCTGGGATTACAGGCTTGACCCACCACACCCGGCCACAACTCAACTCTTAAACAAAATATTCAAATCTTAAATAAAAATTATAAACTTTCTCTGAATGCTATGCTTCTTAAACGTAATGCTTACATATATAATAAATTTTAGTTTTAACCTTATTAAAATGATTATAAGTTTGAACTGATGAACATATTTTTAAATATAACAGCATTTTACATTTTCATATATTACTTCTCAATTGATATAGATGCAACATTTCACGCAAAATAATTTCTTCTTAGTTATAAAGTACAAATGATGACATATTACAAATCATTATTAGTTTATTGATTAACAACGAAAGTAAGTTCATAAAAGAAAATCGTATTAGTTCCTTCTAGTGTCAAAATAATACCTATCACCTTCTAATACTTGTCAGACAGTGCAGGAATCCCCAGTATGTTTTAACTTCTTACTGAACAGCAATACAAGACATATCTTAGAACATCAAAAAACATTTCTTTCAACTCAACTACGACACAGAATAGCTGACAGTTTGTTAACCCTTTTACTGGGTAAACTGTATTGAAATGCATGCAGTCATGTCACCTAGCAAAGTGAACTAGACATGTGATTATGTAGCTTATTCTTCATTTGGTCTAGATGTTAAAATTTTGCAGCCTACAATTAAAATATATTGCATGTTTTCTGGCAAAACTTCTATAATTTTGTCCCACATTAATCACATTAATTGCTTACATTTTTAGTATATTTGGCTTTTTTTTGTAAACTATACTCAGTTTTTAAGTGTGAAAATATTTTCTTTTTTAAAAATTATTATACTTTATGTCCTAGGGTACATGTGCACAACGTGCAGGTTTGTTACATATGTATACATGCGCCATGTTGGTGTGCTGCACCCATTAACTCGTCATTTACATTAGGTATATCTCCTAATGCTATCCTTCCCCCCTCACCCTACCCCACAATAGGCCCCGGTGTGTGATGTTCCCCTTCCTGTGTCCAAGTGATCTCATTGTTCAATTCCCACCTACGAGTGAGAACATGCAGTGTTTGGTTTTCTGTTCTTGTGACACTTTGCTGAGAATGATTGTTTCCAGCTGCATCCATGTCCCTACAAAGGGCACAAACTCATCCTTTTTTGTGGCTGCATAGTACTCCATGGTGTATATGTGCCACATTTTCTTAATCCAGTCTGTCATTGATGGACATTTGGGTTGATTCCAAGTCTTTGCTATTGTGAATAGTGCTGCAATAAACATACGTGTGCATGTGTCTTTATAGCAGCATGATTTATAATCCTTTGGATATATACCCAGTAATGGGATGGCTGGGTCAAATGGTATTTCTAGTTCCAGATCCTTGAGGAATCGCCACACTGTTTTTCACAATGGTTGAACTAGTTTACAGCCCCACCAACAGTGTAAAAGTGTTCCTATTTCTCCACATCCTCTCCAGCACCTGTTGTTTCCTGACTTTTTAATCATTGCCATTCTAACTGGTGTGAGATGGTATTTCATTGTGGTTTTGATTTGCATTTCTCTGATTGCTAGTGATGATGAGCATTTTTTCATGTGTCTGTTGGCTGCATAAATGTCTTCTTTTGAGAAGTGTCTGTTCATATCCTTTGCCCACTTTTTGATGGGGTTGTTTGTTTTTTTCTTGTAAATTTGTTACGTTCTTTGTAGGTTCTGGATATTAGCCCTTTGTCAGATGAGTAGATTGCAAAAATTTTCTCCCATTCTGTAGGTTGCCTGTTCACTCTGATGGTAGTTTCTTTTGCTGTGCAGAAGCTCTTTAGTTTAATTAGATCCCATTTGTCAATTTTGGCCTTTGTTGTCTTTGCTTTTGGTGTTTTAGACATGAAGTCCTTGCCCATGCCTATGTCCTGAATGGTATTGCCTAGGTTTTCTTCTAGGGTTTTTATGGTTTTAGATCTAACATTTAAGTCTCTAATCCATATTGAATTATTATTTGTATAAGGAGTAAGGAAGGAATCCAATTTCAGCTTCCTACTTATGGCTAGCCAGTTTTCCCAGCACCATTTATTAAATAGGGAATCCTTTCCCCATTTCTTGTTTTTGTCAGGTTTGTCAAAGATCAGATGGTTGTAGATGTGTGGTATTATTTCTGAGGGCTCTGTTCTGTTCCATTGGTCAATATCTCTGTTTTGGTACCAGTACCATGCTGTTTTGGTTACTGTAGCCTTGTAGTATAGTTTGAAGTCAAGTAGCATGATGCCTCCAGCTTTGTGTTTTTGACTTAGGATTGTCTTGGCAATGGGTGCTCTTTTTTAGTTCCATATGAACTTTAAAACAGTTTTATTTTCCAATTCTGTGAAGAAAGTCGTTGGTAGATTAATGGTGATGGCATTGAATCTATGAATTACCTTGGGCAGTATGGCCATTTTCATGTGAGACGGAGTCTCACTCTGTGGCCCAGGCTGGAGTGCAGTGGTGTGATCTTGGCTCACTGCAACCTTTGCCTCTCCGGTTCAAGAAATTCTCATGCCTCTGTCACCACCCCTACACCCCATCCAAGTAGCTAGGATCATAGGCATGTACCACCCCACCTTGCTAATTTTTGTGTTTTTTGTAGAGATGGGGTTTTGTCATGTTGGCCAAGCTGGTTTTGAACACCTGGCCTTAAGTGATCCCCCTGCCTCGGCCTCCCAAAATGCTGGGATTACAGGAGTGAGCCACCGAGTCCAGCCAGTATATTGGTCTTATTGAGATATATTATTTGCCTCATAGTGTTTGAATGCTGATGATTATCTCTCAGAAGTACAACTATATGTTTCACTTATTTTGCTCATTTTATAATATTTCAGTAAAAACATTTTGCTTTAAGGATATACCTTAGCCAAGGATCCCTGCAATACATTTTGTGAGATTTGAAAATTAATCAGGTAGAACCCCCTTCCTAAATAAGCTTGCAGTCAATTTGATACACCATTCCATTGTATTTGTCAATACACCTGCTTCATCTCTGGCACTCAGCACAGTGATAATTCTATGATGTCAAGCTACTTTGCACCAGGAATTTCTTCCCACAATTTTTGGATGTTTTCTACAGAATCGGACACCAATGTAATGATTTCTTTCTGTATTAATGCCATTTTCTCTGATTCCCCTATGATTTTTTTTACCTACATATGGTCTCTTTCACTGTTGCTCTTTTCTTTTCTGTTTCTTTGACCTTTAACTTATAATAAAAAAGCATCTAAAGCTTGGAATATGATCATCATTTTTCTACAACAAATTCTATTTATTTTGCTACTGTGATCAGCCACTTATATGTTTTTCTTTTTTATTCTGGGCTTAGATAACAAAAAATGCCCTTTCCTGTCTTCTCTGTCATTCATTTTTTTACTTGTTAATGGTTTTATTGATTCATACATTCAGTCACAAATTAAAAATAATTGAACTATAGAAATATAAATTTCAAATAATAAAAGCAATGTGCATTCAAATATTTTTTTCTGAAAATTTAACTCCCAGATAATGGTTTTATAACTCCAAATAGGTCTTGACTTTCTAAGATTTGACATAGAATCACACATTTCTATATTTTGTTACTTCTTCTATCAATGAATCCTCGCAATTATGTCCTTGATAAGTATTCTGGATTTCTTACTAAATCACATATGAGTGTACAAAAATCAGCTATCTTGTTTCTCTTATTTCAGTCACTTCATTATTTAATTCACCCCAGACCCAACCACAGCTGCTAGAACTTTCTTTTTTTCAAATGCTGCTTACTTCCCCACTCTTCTTTGAATACCTAAATTGATTTCCTCTCTGCCTGTCAAATACAAATTTCTCTTTAACTTAGACTCAAGATAACTGCAGTGTTCTTCCTTATACCTATATAGTGTAAATCTTCCCTAATCTAATTTACAGTACATGCTACTTCACTTGGTAAGTCAAATTATCTACACTACACCAATGCACATTTAATTCCCTCTTGTTCTTTTCTAGATTCCAAACTTAAAGTGGATAAAACTCTGAAGATATAGCTTGTAATGACTGGTTATTCTTCTACATATAAAATGATGACAAGGTAGAATATTGATTAATTGTTTTTTTTCTTTTTTTCTTTTCTAAAAAAAAAAGAGAACAACTCTGCATTTTCCAGTGAGTCAGCAGCGTCCACCATTCCTTTCTGGAGAAGTAAGTTTGTCAAATCGGTAGTGCAAACACATGTGAATATTAAATATTTTGGTTTGACTTGTTTTGCTATGCTTTATTTTCTAAGTATGTCTTTGAATACTCAAAGAAAATAATCATGTGATTGGGTACCAGTGGAAGGTGAAGAGGGGATCAAGGAGACATTGCATGAAGGTCACCAGAGTCAGGAAAGAGAAGGTGAGGAAGATGAGATATGAGCGCCATCTATGGCCAGCCTTAATGAGTTGCTTGTGAACCGAGCAACTCCAGCCTGCCACCTAGCCACTGAAATCAACAGGCTTTTCATCTATGCTAGTGAACAGTTCTTTAGAGTTCCTGTTGAATAAGGCCCTCCATGAGTAAGCACTCCACTTTTTGCATCATTCCACAGAAGAGTCAAATTTTGTCTGGGCTTTCCTACCTGAATGATCCCAAACAAGTTGCTAAACTTTTCTGTACCTTAGTTTTCTCAACTACAAACTGGCATTATGATATAAATATCTACTTTTAGAAATTTTGTGAGAATTAACGTCATATGTAAGGAGCTAAGAAGCATTTTGATGAATAGTCTTCAATAACTTAAGGTGATCCCAATTTGTTTTGGTATTAATAACATCCTTAGAGAAGAAGTTTTATCAACAATTAATTGTTTTCATATGATCTCTGATTACTATGTTTTTCCAAATGATGAACAAACAGAATTTTTTTTTTTTAAGTCATTGTGTGTTAGTTACTACTTATTTACCTCTTCAAATCTTTAAGTCTTCCCTTTTATTCCAGAATTTAGCTACTTTTATTTCAGGCATAATTTGACAGTGCCTTGACACAAGTCCATGGCAGGTCAAACACTGCTTTCTTCTCTTATTCCACAGAATGAAAAGACTTTAGTAATCTGGTCAACACTCACATGCACAGCTCAGAAATTTCAGGGTTCAATTCTTGGCCACTGGGCAATACAAAGTAATGTCTTACTTTTTTTCTCCCTAAAATATGAATCTGTGAAAGATGTATTTCAGCAATGTCCCCAGAAATTATTATGGGATTCAGTACTCATTGAGTCATCTACCCTATTGTTGGCGTTTCCACCTTTCCTGTTTTATGACCCTCCCACCCCTGTCCTGTTTTGCTATTCTGCTTCCTGATACCAACTCCTAAATAAATTATATTGGAATCTGAGCTAAGATGAGCTGCTAATTATCTGCCTGTGTAACTGAAATAATTTATCACGCAGATTCTAATAATTTGTTCCTTACACTTGTTCAAAGATCCTTTGTAAGGGTTGTTTGTTTTGTTTCAGATACCGGTGTTTTACTTGTAGGCAAAATTTTTAAATTCTTAAACTTAGAGATTTTTTTTTTTCAATGAGCACTAGTAATGTTTTCAAATGTGTCTCTGTGTGTGTATGTGTGTGATATTGTTTTACCAACACATTCTTAGAAACAGAAAACTATCTCAAAATGGTTGTAATCTAACCAGGTAGCCAAGTCCAGGCCACAGCTACGTGACCTCAACAATACCTCCAGATGTGCCTCTGTTTTGTGCCAGTAGACAGATCTAAAAAGGGAGCCAGCAGAGGTGCCACCGAGGAGTTAGCAACAGGCCCTGAAGCTTTGAATAGAGCATACATTCATACTTTAGCATCTGGTTCCTACTTTTGCCAAATGTGCCTTGTTTGCATCCACAGCTGTTAAATGTGTTTATTGAAAAGGGATAGACTAGGGAGAAGAAAGAGATTGGCGAGAGATATGCCAGCTTCTGTGGGAGGGAGTGTCACGCCAACATTCAATTTACTTACAGTTAATTATTTGCTTTAGAAATCCTGTGTCATTTATTAGAATAACTGTGGTATATAGTGAACATGAACCTCATGCTAAAGCAGTCATCTTTATGTTTTATTGTAAATGAAGCATTTATAATTGTGTTCATCTAATTAACACCTAAAGAGCAATATATCTTCATTTACTTCAACTAATATAATCTGGCAGTTAAGACTGAATTACTAAAGGCAGGCTTTTATATATTTCTGTCATATTTTTATTTTTTAAAAAATGACTTGGCCATTAGAATTAGGATTTTGTGAAGAATTTCACAGTCGAAAAATCAGTTTTAGAGATTCAAAACATTTTTCTAACCTAGAAAATAGACCTAGCAATTCTAAATGTTTTCAGAATCTCAGTCTTCCTTCTAAAACTTATGACCCTCATATTCCAAAAGTTATTTCAAAAGGGGAGATGAGAAAAATAGTTTACTTTGTTTATGATACAGGGAGACTATCTTGCTGCTCTTGTGACAAAAAGGGGGAAAAGGCTTCTCTTGTCAATACTTTCTTCTTTCTTTGTGATTAAAGAATTTCTTATGATCTTAAGGAAATTTCCCCCACACTTGTGATAATAAAAATTAATGACAAGGACCCTGATAGTAAAAAGAGAATTATTTTCCTTCTCCTGTATAAGTTTTATTTTTATTTTTTTAGAAATAACACATAACTAAGAAGTCTAAAGCTGGCTATTCATTTTCAGTATGTTTTAAAAAGATAATCAGTCCCATGGCTAAAGTTTATTTTGAGTAACTGGGTTGATACTGATCATCTTTTATAACTTGAAAAAATAATAGCCAAGTTTTGATGTGATAGTTCCGCTAGCTGTTGCTGAGGTCACTAGACTGGGAGGCATGTTGCCAGGCTGCCCTTAGACAGTAGATCATGTGTTTGTTGACTCCCTCACTATCTACCTCCTTTTGAGTGTGTGGTGTGTGTATGTGTGTAAATGTGCATGTTTTTAGACCAGCCTGGCCAACATGGTGAAACCCCATCTCTACTAAAAATACAAAAATTAGCCAGGCATGGCGATGGGCACCTGTACTCCCAGCTGCTCTGGAGGCTGAGGCAGGAGAACCCCTTGAGGCTGGGAGGCAGAGGTTGCAGTGAGCCAAGATTGTGTTACTGAACTCCAGCCTGGGTGACAGGGTTAGATTCTATCTCAAAAAAACAAGTGCGTGAATTTTGCCTAGCTATAGACTACTGCATGAATGTCTTAATCATTTCTAATGATTTTATGGTGGTCTTTTATAAATAGTTTATTAAATAATATGAAGGCAACCAGTAACATCCAGGATTAGACAAATATGTAAAGACCAGGAAAGCAAAAATTGTATAAATTAAATTAAAAATAAAATTTCATGTATTATCTTGAATGCTTTCCTTTGTAGTTAACACAACCTGAAATGTATAAACAATTTAAAATTGTACTAGTCACATAACTGAAAAGTTGTAAGTTAGATTGAGCTTCAGGCCTCCAGTTCCCACTTTGAGGGGGTCTCTACCTCACTCTTATTTGCATTATCTGTGTCCCGAATTCTTTCACGATGGCAATATGCTGTCACCAGTAGCAACCCACATGTTTCTTCCTTTGCACCTCAGAAAAAACAAAATAATTATTTTTCACAAGTGAGAGAATAAATCCTGAGCTTCGATGTTATTGGATCAACCTGAACCAACCTCATTTACCAGTGTAATGTCAGGAGATGGCTGGTTTAACTAATTAGCTTAATCTGGATTTCTCCTTGTTCCAGATCTAACCATCATAGTAATGGAGGTGTGATTATAACACACTTAATAAATGTGCCAAACAGCATAATTACAACAGAATGATTAAAGGCTGATTTTTCTGAAATGTGGTTGATACGAAGTAGGGAGGTGAATAATGGGTAAACAAGGATCTCCTCTTCCTAGGATTTCTAAAAACAAAAGCAAAAAGGGTGTGAGTTTTCAGACTTAACCTTTCTTTGTCTATAAAATAGTTATTACTATTTTATACAAACAACTGAAAACTATGATATATTTTGTGTGTATATTTCTAAACGTGTGGATGTTTGGATTGTTATAATTTATACTGTGTAATTACTTAGTCAAATGCAATAAATTCATTACTTGACTCTGTGTTAAAAATACGTAATAAAATATCAATTTAGATACCACTACACTTATGATAGCTTTTCTCATTACTCTACATTCAGGAGAAAAATCAGAAAAAAAAATATATGAATATGCTGTACACATACATACCTGCACACAATGCACATACACATACAAAACATATATGTATATGCATGTATATGTTATGTGTGCATGCACACATAATATATACACATTAGTGCATATTTGCAAGTGCCAGGAGAGACAAAACAATGCATTCATTAATTTTTCAGTTATTTTCAGTGAGTTGTCATCTATTATGCACAGAAAAAAATACGCATGAAAGAATACACATTTTGGAAATATTTTTGTAACTGGGGCCCCTAGAATTGTTTGTTATGCAGTTCTGGTGGTTACGATTGTAAATCTGGGCATATCATATTAAGGACAGGGTTGGAGCTGTCTGATTTGAAGCACATAATGTCTTAACTGCCACCGATAATGTCAACCCGAATTATTATTTCCATTTCAACACAGATTATAGGACAGGAAGACATAAATGGAAATTAAAAACTAAATTCAGCACATATTTCAGAAAGTACCTTTTCATGTGGAGAATAATAAATGCTTAGAAGAGCCTGCAGGCAAAGCTGTTGAGGCAAAAAGCAGGAGTGTCATTCAAGAAACAATTAGATGCCATCCTTGGGGAAATGGAGTACTAAAAAGGATATGCCTTGATGGACCAAGTGACCTTTATTCTCTCTCCAAAAATCTCTCATGTTCTTATAATTCTAATCGTGAAATATTTCAGCAATCTGGCCTCCAGCAATGTCAATTCTTACTTGAATTATTCACCTCACCAGTTCACTGCTGAGGAAGAACCTTTCTCATAGTGCTACAAAGATTGCATATTGACCAGATGTAATTCCCAGTGCTGTTGCTCACAGGCATTTTATTTGCAAGGATGCCTTAGGTCTGATACTATAAAGTGATTGCTTGTAGAAGAAGCCTTTTTTGAGCCCTATGTGATTGAAAAGTGGCCTAAATTGGAGAAGAGAGGCTTAACTAATATATTAATTATAGAAGGCATGAGGATTATTTAAAATTTTTATTAGCAAGAGTTATTTCAAAATGTAACTGGTTTTAGTAGAATGCGGCCTATATTAATTTGTTTATTTCTTAATTAGTATTGGATATGATAAGGACTTATTTTTAGCTATTGACTTCATTTCAATAGAATATTATGAAAATAAAAATAAAAAGAGATTTGTCATTTTACAGTCTATTTAAAAACAAATAATTTCAATAATAGCACACTTTAGAAAGCTAGAAATAGATACTGAATAAATGTAATGTATGAATGTTACTTGGTACATTTGAGTAAGCCAGGAAAATCAGCTATCTACACTTTACTGATTTTACATTGATTTAGCAGAACACAGAATTCCTGAGAACTCAGGGATTTTGTGAGAACTACAGTCACCCTATTATGTTCTTAAAGTGATATTTAGTGAAAGAAAAAAGAACATGTTTCTATCTGTCATCTAAATGGACTCCTAGAGTTCTTTCTGTGTGTCACAAATTGGCACTCAGTGGTGAACTGAGTGCCGAGAGCGTATTTTCAAAAGCTAACGGAAGGTCACATACATTGGACAGTTCAAAGCACAGAAAAACCCAGAGGCTTTAAAAATGTCAGGTATATTTTAGTGTTAAAACAAATAAATATTGTACAAGTGTTTGCCAAAGATAAAAGTGAAATCATGTTTAAAAATATAAATCTTCATTATAATATGAATTACTTTTATAGTAGATGAAATCTAAAGTGTATAAATAATATGTTTATATACCTCTGTAACAAAACATTATACTACTAAAGTAAATGATAAAGTTTACAAAATGGTTTATGGTAAATATATAATAGGTGAATATATTATGCTAAATAATATGATCTGCGGATTATATCATTTAAGAGTTAAAACAACTTTTTATTTATGGAAACATTATCACTCATCTAGAAAACAGATTTTTTAACAGTGTTCAATGTGCAGAGAATAATCTTATGACATAAATTTTAAACAATGGAATAAAAATTAAATCAAGTAATTCTCAAACCATGCATAATGAAATGAGAACATATGTAACAAAATAGCAAACAGCTAAATAATGTTTTGTAGTCCATAGTAATTATATTAATTAGTCAAGCATTTTAATAGCTTATACATTTTTTAAAAATTTCACATAAGTAAGAAATATTTATAGAAGCATAAAATCTTATGTAAGTATGAAATACTTATTAAAATTAATCCACTAGCCTATGCAATTGCTTTAGTCATCTACTTTAGCTTAAAAATGGGATTTGATCATTCTTTGATGGCTGAAAATTATTCAGAGGTCTTTTTTGTGAACAATGTACATGATAATTCTGAATAATCAATCCACTCTGTTCAATAATATTCTGTGATTATAATATAGTGAGACCAATTCTGTACTATCTCAGTGTAAAAATAAGTAACAATACTTCTTTAGATTGATACCTGTTTCTTCATACAGAATGTGAGGTGTCACATTCTGAATGTGTCACAGTTAATTTACCCAATAAAATTTTACTCAATCAGTAATCAATATTTCCTTTTTTAAAATTTAGCTTCCTAATCTCACTAAGTATTCTAGGTGCTAGAATTATTCTAAAATATTCTAAATACCTACATTAAATATTGAAGAAAACTACATCCTAATAAAGTAAAATATGATTTATCTTATCTTTCTCAAAGAGTTTAACAAATATTCTATATTTTAAAATGATTAAAAACATTGTTAATGTAAGCAGGATGACATTAGACCCAGAACTCTGAAACTTAAGACTAATAAACCTCCTCAAGACATGGTTTTCCCCTTCGTGTAAGTTGATAAGTGAAAGTTTTAGACAAGATAATTGATTCCAGAAATAACAAAAATACTTGACAGTCTTAAAAAGTGAATAATGTGATCTATTCCTTTTAAAGGAGTTCTAGGTAAATAGGAATAACAGATTACTACTGAGAAGAATTAGAAAACCTGGCCAACTATAAATACTTTTTTTTTTTGACAGCCTCAGAGAAATTACAAAACAATGAAGAATAACAGAGTCAAAACCCAAGAGAAAAGAAAAGAGAGAAAAGAGCTTAGTGTTTGAGGTCACTTATCCCCAGGAATGCTTCTATTTAAAGTGTGGCTTCTACTTAAAATGGCCCATGGACCCTCTGATAGTCTTTGAACTGTTCACACCAGTTAGTGACAAAGTAGGGAGACAATCTGCAAAAAGAAAGATATCCAAATGGACCGTAAGCATATGAAAAGATGCTTTATTGTTTTAATCTTCATACAAATATAAATTGAAATAACAAGCAGGAGCCCTCATATACTGCTAGTGGGAATGTGAGTTTGTTATGCAGATTTTAGTAAACTTTTTACAGTATCTTGTAAAATTAATTTTATAAACGTTGACACAACAACTGTACTCATTGGTATATGCCTATGAGAAATAGGTGCACATTTGCTCTAAGACACTTATACAATAAAAATTACAGCATCATTATTTACAGTAGTATAAACCTGAAACACAAATATTCATCAACAGTAGAATGTACAAATAATGGTATATTCATATAATAAATACTTTATGGCAACATAAAATAACACGTTAATGCACCTGAATAATAAGAATGAGTCTCATAGAGCAATACATTGAGGAAACTAAGTAAAACTCAGTACTGTTTAAATATTTCATTTATATAAAATAGAAACCTTGTCAAACTACTCTGTGGTATTAGAAGTTAGTGTAATGGTTCCCTTTTGTGATGAGGGAGGGAATAGTGATTTGCAGTGGCCAGGCCTAGAGCCTTAAGGAAATGAATTCCTCCAACCACATGATCAAATCTTTCCCTAGCTGAGACTTTAAGTGAGAATTCAGTTTTTGATTTAAAGTTGATGCTAAAGATATTATAGGTGAAAATATTTTTAATGTTTTTAATATTTTATTTTATAAATCACACATCTGGTGTCATACATGAGAAATCTCTGCCTATGCAAAGGTCAGAAAAACCTGCACTATATTTATCTGTATTCATTTTATAATTTTACTTCTTACACAGAGATGTGTTATGGTTTTTGAAGTTTTTGTCTTTCTGGAATAACTTCTGGTAAGAATCTAAGTTCATATTTTTTAGGGGTATACGTTTGTATACATGGCATATGTGGTTTTTGCATGTAGATATTCAATTGTTCCTACAATATTTGTTGACAAGATGATTCTTTTTCCATAGAATTCTTTAGCAGCTTTTGTCAAAGATCAAATGAATATACAATATATTCATATGACAACACTGTAATTGTACTCTTTAAATGTATACACATTTTTAAAACAGTTTACCCGATACGTGATGGTGTATTTTTGGACATTCTATTCTATTCCATTAATTTATATGTTTATCTTCATAATAATATATACTTTATTAATTACTGTAGCTTTTATTAAGTCTTGAAATAGTTAGTCCTTCTGTTTTTTTCTCTTATTTTTCTATATTGTTATGGCTATTCTAGTCCTTGAAAACAAGAACTGGAAAGAATCAACACGTTAGAAATATGACTAGATGATGCATGGCAGCTCATGCCTATAATCAGCTTGCCAGTTTACAAAATAAGACTGGGAAGATTTTGATAGGTATTTTGTTGACTGCAGATCATTTTGTGTAGAATTGCCACATGACCAACGTTTATTATTTCAATAATTCCCTCTTTATTTAGAGATCTTTAATTTTTCTCAATAATCTTTTACAGTGACCAAGTCCTATACCATTTTTGTTGAAATTGTTGAAATTTTGTTGACTGCAGATCATTTTTGTGTAGAATTGGCACGTGACCACATTTATTATTTCAATAATTCCCTCTTTATTTATTTAGAGATCTGTAATTTTTCTCAACAATGTGTAATAGTCTTCAGTGAACAAGTCCTATACCATTTTTGTTGAAATTGTCCCTAAGTATTTCATTCCTTTTGTGCTATTATGATAGGAATTTTTTAAATGTTTGAGACATTTTTTCACTTGTATATAGAAATTCAACTTATATTTTATATTAATCTTGTATCTTGCAGTATTGTTAAACTCTCTCATATTTCTAATTGCTTATTTGTAAATAATTTCAGACTACCTACATAAAAGATCATGTTGTTTATGAATAAGGCAATTTTTATTTCTTCTTTTTTAGTCTACCTACCTTTAATAACATGTCTTAACATTTGTTATATTGCCTCAAAGCTCCATCATAATGTTGAATAGGCGAGGTAAGAGAGAATCTCCATCCCACGTATCCAATCTTTTCAATCTTGAGAAATTCAAACAAGGCCTGATGTTAGCTGTAGTTTTTGTTTGTTTGTTTGCTTGCTTTTATAAATGCCCTTTATCAAGTTGAGAAAACTAACTTCTATTCCCAGTTTACTGGGAGATTTTGCTTTTGCTTTTGTTTTTAAAATTGTAAATGAGTTTGGATTTTGTCAGATGATTTTCTGTATCTATTATGATAATGGTGTATATTAATCTGGCTTTTTGCTTGAAGCAGTAGGGTTTTTTTTTGGTAAATAGTATTTCATTTTATAAATATGCCTAAATTTGTTTGTTAATTCACCTTGTGTTAGTCCCTCTGGGGTGCTGTTATAAAATACCATAAGGGCCTGATTTCTGGCTCATTGACAGCAGCACCTTCTCATTGAGCCTTCACACAGTGGAGGAAGGGGCAAGGGAGTTCTCCTGTGCCTCTCTTACCAAGGATGCTGGCATTGTTACAATGTTTATGCTCCCACAAAATTCATATCTTAAAATCCTGACTCTCAAGGTTATGATATTAGAACGTAGATCCTTTGGGACGTGATTAAATCCTAAGAGCAGAACCCTCACAAATGAGCTTAGTGCCTCTATAAAATAGATAGAAGGGAATTTGCTCACTCCTTCCACCTTG
>NW_012121043.1:1113581-1150131 GCF_000951035.1 Colobus angolensis palliatus
TTGTTTGTTAATTCACCTTGTGTTAGTCCCTCTGGGGTGCTGTTATAAAATACCATAAACTAGGTGTTTTATGAACAACAAAAATTTATTTCTTACAGTTCTGAAGTCTGGAATGTCGAAGACTAAGGCACAGTCACATTTGTTTTCTGATTAGGGCCTGATTTCTGGCTCATTGACAGCAGCACCTTCTCATTGAGCCTTCACATAGTGGAGGAAGGGGCAAGGGAGTTCTCCTGTGCCTCTCCTACCAAGGATGCTGGCACTGTTACAATGTTTATGCTCCCACAAAATTCATATCTTAAAATCCTGACTCTCAAGGTTATGATATTAGAACGTAGATCCTTTCGGACGTGATTAAATCCTAAGAGCAGAACCCTCACAAATGAGCTTAGTGCCTCTATAAAATAGATAGAAGGGAATTTGCTCACTCCTTCCACCTTGTAAGGATACACTAGGAAGGTGCCATCTGCAAGGAACAGACCCTCAGCAGACACTGAATCCGCTGGCGTCTTGATCTTGCACTTGTCAGCCTCCAGAAAAGTGAGACATAAATGTGTGTTGGTTACAAGCCACCCAGTCTATGGTATTTTGAGGGACTAAGACCTGTATGACTCCCGTTCATTAGTTGTCTGCCGGCGTCATGTAATTAACTCCTAATATGATCACCTTGAGAAACAAGAATTTCACATATAAATTTTGGAGAGATACAAATATTCAGACCGTAGCACACCCATTGATAGACAACTGTGTCTCTGGTTTGGGGTATTACAAATTAGGCTGTAGTGGATATTCTTTGTGTGGGCCTATGTTTTCATTTCTCTGGGGTAAATACTTGGAAGCATAATTTTAGGTCATATGCTTGACCTGTGTTCAGTGTTTATAATAAGCTGCTACAAATATTTCTGTCTTTTTTTATTTTTTTATTTTTGAGACGGAGTCTTGCTCTGTCGCCCAGGCTGCAGGGCAGTGGCGCGATCTCGGCTCCCTGCAAGCTCCGCCTCCCGGGTTCCCGCCATTCTCCCGCCTCAGCCTCCCGAGTAGCTGGGACCACAGGCGCCACCACCTCGCCCGGCTAGTTTTTTGTATTTTTTAGTAGAGACGGGGTTTCACCGTGTTAGCCAGGATGGTCTTGATCTCCTGACCTCGTGATCCACCCGTCTCGGCCTCCCAAAGTGCTGGGATTACAGGCTTGAGCCACCGCGCCCGGCCTCATTTTGTATTTCTAGTAGAGACGGGGTTTCACCGTGTTAGCCAGGATGGTCTTGATCTCCTGACCTCGTGATCCACCCGCCTCGGCCTCCCAATGTCCCGGGATTACAGGCGTGAGCCACCGCGCCCAGCCAGCTGCTACAAATGTTTCTAAAGTGGCTGTGCCATCTTAGGCTTCCACCAACAAAGTTAAGGGTTCGTGCTTCTCCGCATCCTTACCAACATTCAGAGTTAAAGATTAACTTCAAAGAACAGACCTACACTAGTATATACAAAGAAGAGCTTCCAAATAAATAAAAAAGAGAAAGTTAGAAAACAACTAAAGTACATAAAGGAAATGAACTGACTTTCAACTGTAAAGAATATGAATGGCTAATAAAAACATGAATGCTAACTTCAAATTATTAACTATGCAAGAAATACAAACAGACATTGAAAAGATGTAGTTTTTGGCAATTAAACAAATAATAATTTTAAAACACAATATTCAGTTTTATTAGAATATTTGGGAAATGGGCATCCAATATATGACTAGCAGAGTAAAAACTGGTAAAATTTTCTGGAGGATAGTATGGAATAGTTATGAAAATCCTTAA
The DNA here is from genome assembly GCF_000951035.1 of Colobus angolensis palliatus. Taxonomy (NCBI): domain Eukaryota; kingdom Metazoa; phylum Chordata; class Mammalia; order Primates; family Cercopithecidae; genus Colobus; species Colobus angolensis. The sequence goes on from NW_012121043.1 coordinate 1,115,387, forward strand.
AATATGTTTGTCTTTTGAGTCTATAATTCTAGAACTAGAATATATCCTAAGCAAATTATTCAGAACATTTGCAAAAATAAATATGAATGGTCACTCTTTACATATTATATATTTAGAAATAAACTAAATGCATTATATAAATGTTTAAATTAAATATTGGGTATATCTTTTTTTAATAATTACTACTGTTAAAAACCTAGTAGTGCAAGAATTTATAGGGACATAAGAAGTATTCTTGTATTCTTGTAGAAAGTATGATCTTACAAAGAACTTGTTCTTTAAAATATGTGTATATAAGAATAGAATTTAGAGATAAAAATACTCCAGTATTTATTTTGTTTGTATTTATTATTTTATTAGATTGTGAGTGGCTCTTTCCTTTTATGTTTTATATAAGAGTTCTTCTCTTGCCAGCTCACTTATCCTCACTAAATCATCTCATCCTATAAACCATCTCTCTAGAATCTTAGTCCATGATAAGGTGAGTTAACCTTGTAAACACATTGTTGCTTTGAGAATAGAGCTCTTCAAGGACAAAATAAAGTGGGTATTTACAATAATACTTTAGTAAAAATTAGTTAAAATACTATTACTAATAATAATTCATATCCTCAATAATATTAGCTCAATAGATCTGACTCAACCTTCTTAGTCTTTTGATGTAAGCTAAAGCATGTTGTCTCCAAGAAAAAAACAGATTGTAAGATTGTTTCAATATCAGAAAATTATCCTGTCTAAGATTAATGCAATTAATAGCCTGAAGACAGACAGCTGATTTTTATTCTGCAATGTGAAAAAAAGTAGTAGAATTATGCACTGAAAACTATGTGTTAATTTATTTCCTTTATTTGAAAGTGCAGACAATTAATAGAGATGATTGACAACTTTATTGGCTAGATGAAACAGAATTCTCAAGTAAAGACAGGAGATAGTAATAAAATAGCCTATTACTAGGTATCGACATTGTTACTAGGGAAAATAAAAAAAAGGCAGTGTGGTCATTTTAACAATATTAATTATTCCAATATATGAGCATGTCATCTGCAATTTCTTTTATCAGTTTTTTTGTAATTTTAATTCTAGAGATCTTTCACTTTCTTGGTTAAATATATTTCTAGGTGTTTCCTTCTTGTAACTATTGTAAATAAGATTGCTTTCCTGATTTCTTTCTCACCTTGACTGTTATTGGTATATATATATGTGTGTGTGTGTGTATATACATACACACACACATATACCAATAACATATATATATATATGACACTGAATTTTGTATGTTGATTTTGTATCCTGACGCTGCCTAATTCTTTTATCGAATCTAGTTTTTTGAAGAAGTTTTTAGGATTTTACAGGTATGAGATTATACCATCAGTGAACAGAGATAAGTTAGCTTTATCTTTCCAATTTGGATGTCTTTTATTTCTTTCTCTTGTCTGCTGGCCCTGGCTAGGACTTATAGTTCTATGTTGAATAGGGGTGGTAAAAGTGAGCATCCTCGTCTTGTTCCAGTTTTTAGGGGAATTGCTCTCAACTTTTTCCTATTCAGTGTGATGTTGGCTGTGGATTTCTTATATTCAATGTAATCTCTATCAAAATACCAATGTCATTTTTTACAGAATTAGAAAAAACAATTCTAAAATTCATACAGAACCTAAAAAAGAGCCACCAATAGCTAAAGCAAAAAGAACAGATAATTTGCAGAATGGGAAAAATCTTTGCAAATTATGAATTTGACAGGGTACTGATATCCAGAATTTGCAAGGAACTCAAAGCTGGAAGCCTCACATGACCTGATCTAAAATTATACTTACAAGGCTATAGTAACCAAAACATCACGATGCTGATGTTGGAAAACAGACACATAGATGAATAGAATAAGATAGAGAACACAGAATAAAGACACATATCTATACCCAACTGATCTTTTGACAAAGTTGACAAAAACATACACTATGGAAGGGCTACCCTTTTTAATAAATGGTGCTGGGAAAATTGAACTGCCCTATGCAGAAAAATAAAATGACCCCTGTCTCACACCGTATGCAAAATCAGCTCAAGACGGACCAAAGATTTAAATGTAAGATCTGAATTTTAAAAGTACTCAAGGAAACCTGGGGAAAACTCTTCTGGACGTTAGTCTAGACCAAACTTTTCTAACCCGCAGCCCACGGGTAGCCCGAGAGGGCTTTGAATGCGGCCCAACACAGATTCGTACACTCTCTTACATTCTAAGATTTTTTTTTTTTTTGCGATACCTTTTTTTTAGCTTATCAGCTAACATTAATGTTGGTGTATTTCATGAGTGGCTCAAGACAATTTGTCTTCATCCAGTGTGGCCCAGAAAAGCCGAAAGATTTGGGCACCCCTGGTCTAGACAAAGAATTAATGGCTAAGACTTCAGAGTCACAAGTAAAGTCAGGCCCCATAGCTCATGTCAGAAATCCCAGCACTTTGTGAGACTGAAGCAGGAGGATCATTTGAAGCCAGGAGTTTGCAATCAGCCTGGGCAACATAGTGAAACTCTACGGCTATTAAAAAGTTTTTAAAATATTGGCCAGGTGTGGTGGCATGTGAGGTGGAGGCAGGAAGATTGCTTTAGCCTAGGAGTTTGACGCTGCAATAAGCTGTGATCAAATCATCACATGCTTGCTGAGCAAAAGCACAGGCTCTGTCTCTTAAAATGAAAAGCACAAACAACAAAAACAAATACTGACAAATGCTACTACATTAAACTAAAAAGCCTCTGCACAGCAACAGAAATAACATAATGAACAGATAATCTGCAGAATGAAAAAAAATTTGCAAATTATGAATCTGTCAGGGAACTGACCTCCAGAATTTTCAAGGAACTCAACTTAAAAGCCACAACAAAATATAACCTCATTAAAATGTGTGCAAAGGGTATGAATAGACATTTTTCAAAAGAAAACATACAAGTGGCCAATAAGTCTATAAAAATAGTTCAACATCTCTAATCATCAGAGAAATGCATATTAAAACTACAATGATATATCATCTTACACCAGTCAAAAAAGTATTATAAAAGAAATAATAGATGTTGGCTAGGATATAGATGAAAGGGAATGCGTATACACTGTTGGTGGCAACGTAAATTAGTATAACCTCTATGGAAAACAGAATGGAGATTCTTCAAAGAACTAAAACTAGAACTACCATTCGAGCCAGCAATTCCGTTAAATGGTATCTACCCAAAGGGAAAGAAATAGAGCAAAAAGATGTCGGCACTCATACGATTTAAGCAGTACTTTGAACTATTTACAATAGCAAAGACATGGAATCAACCTTAGTGTCCATCAATGGGTGAATAAAGAAATTGCAGTGTGTGTGTGCATATATGGATATAGAAAATGTATAAATGTGTATATGAACACTCAATGAAATATTATTCAGCCATGGAAAAGAATGAAATCATGTCTTTTGCTACACTGTGAATGAAGCTGGAGACAATTATCTTAAGTGAAACAACTCAGAATCAGAAAGCCAAAGAACACGTTTTCTTATTTGTAAGTGAAAGCTACTTAAAGTATACACATGGACATTGATGTAGATTAATAAGTCACTAGAGATTCAAAAGAGTGGGAAAATGGGGGAATGGAAGTTCAGGCTGAGAAATAATTTTGAAGAGGTTGAGGCGGGAGGATCTCTTGAGGCAGGAGTTCAAGACCAGCCTAGGCAACATAACGAGAACCCATCTCTACTAAAAAAATTTTTTAAATTAGCTGAGCATTGTGATGTACCCCCGTAGTCCTAACTGTTTGGAAGGCTGAAGTGGGAGGATCCCTTGAGCCCAGGAGTTCAAGGCTGCAGTGAGTTAGTATCACACCACTGGACTCCATTGTCAGCAACAGAGAAAGGCCCTGTTCCTAAAAAGTAAATAAATAACTTAATTGCTACAATGTACACTATTCTGGTGATGGTTACACTAAAAGCCAAGATTTCATTACACAATATATCTATATAACAAAATTGCATGAGTACCCCCTAAATTCATACAAAAAGAAAAAAAAAATAAAGAAGTAGTGTAAAGAGAGTAAGGAAGAATAAGAAGAAAAGCATATTATACATTGAATACCATTCATTGAAGAACAAGACTTACTGACAAAAAACAACTATGGAATACAAATTTCCATTTGACACATGGAATATCAAAATATATATTGTGATTAACTATATTATTATAAAATTATATTTTGTACTATGCTTTACCTTATCGAGACTTGCAAATATGTGGTAGTACTCACTCTAATTTTACTTCTCAGAATATCTTAAAGCAAATAATTCTACCATATTTGCCTATAATGTTGGATTAATTGCTTTGTTTTTCTTATTCTCCTCATATTTGCCTTTATAGTGAGGGGGAAAACTATAAAGTACACATCCAGTATCAAGGAAGAGTACTTTCCATGTGCACTGAAACAAAAACTGCCTAGAATTGGTCCCCTGTGAGTTAATTTAAAACGTTGCAGTCTGGGATCTTAAACTACAGGCTCTAAATCATCAAATTTTATCTGGAGAAAAAGGAAATAGAAACAACGTTGGAAGTCTCATAATAACATGAAAGAAAACTAAAACCACTACTATTAGACTTTTGATTAACTTTAAACATATTTTATTATGTATTTACATTTTTCTAAAACGTAAAATTTACGTATTTACATTTTTCTTAAATAATATATTATTTATAATAGATGGTAATGGTTGAAATCTACATTTTGTAATTATCTATAAAATAAATTTGTACACTATATTTTACCTTTTCATGATTCTTCCATTTATCTTAGCCATCTGTCCAACAATAAAGTTATGGTTGTATTTTAAATGTTATGTTGTCACATTGGGTTGGTAATCAATAGACTATTACTTTTTCCCATTTTACATTTACATAAATAATAATATATCCAATATTTTATACTCAAAATTTTAAATAATAATAGCTAAGTTTAATGATTTAAAAATATCAATACTATTCCTTTAAAATAATAATTACTGAGCTGTTAGCTGTTTTTTAAGGTTTTATTTTATTTTTAATTAACACATGTGATTGTACATATTTATGGGGGACAGTGTGATGTTTTCCCACTTGTGTACATAGTTCAGTGATCAGATAAGGATATTCAGCTTGCAAATCGCCACAAACATTTATTTCATTGTGGTAAAAACATTCAAATCTTCTGTTTTAGTTTTTTGAAATATGTAATGCAACATTGTTTATTTTAGAGTCACCCTACTATGCAATAGAACAACAGAATGTATTCCCCTTATCAATCTGTAATTTTGTACCCAGTAAATGATCTCTTCCCATCCATCCCCTTTCCTCTACCCTATCCAACCTCTGGTAACCTGAATAATAGAAGCCCTCTGTAGTTCTATGAGATCAGCTTTTTATAATTCCTCAAATGAGTGAGATACGCAGTATTTGTTTTTATGTGCCTGACATTTCACTTAACACAATTCCTCCAGGTTCATGCAAGTTGCTGCAGATGATAGAATTTAATAATATTCCTGTGTGTGTGTGTGTGTGTGTATAAGCATTTTCTTTATTTATTCATCTGTTGATGGACACAAGGTGATTCCATATCTTATCTATTTTGTATAGCACTGCAATAAACATTAGTGCAGACAAATCTTCAACATACTTATTTCATTTCTCTTGGATGTATATCAATAGTGGAATTACTCAATCGTGTGGTAATTCTATTTTCAATTTTGTAAGGAAACACCATAGTGTTTTCCATAATGGCTGTACTAACTTACAGTTATATCAACAGTGTGTAATGGTTTCCATTTCTTCACATTCATGTCAGCATTTGTTATTTTTTGTCTTTTTGAAACAACCATTTGCATTCAGGTGAAGTGATATCTCATGGTGGTTTTGCTTTGCATTTCCCTAATAATTTGTAATACTGAATACTTTTGGATCATATAACTAATGAAATAGCAATTTGTATGCTCTTTGGGGAAATTTATGCTCATTTTTAACATCAAGTTATTATTAATTTTTGTTATTGAGTTGTTTGAGTTTCTTATGTATTACGGATATTAACCCCTTACGAGATGCATAGCTAGCAACCTTTTAACTATTCTGTAGATTGTATCTTCACTCTATTGATTGTTTCCTTTGTTGTACAAAAGCTTTTCGTTTTGATGTAATCTCATTTGTCTATCTGCACTTTCGTTGCTTATCCTCTTAGGTTTTTTTTAATCCTTGCTCACACCAGTGTTGTGAAGTGTTTCACCATATGTTCTAGTAATTTTATAGTTTTGAGTCTTACATTTAAGTCCTTCATCAACTTCGATTTAATTTTTATGTATGGTGAGAGATAGAGGTCTGGTTTTATTATTTTGCATGTATTCTCAGCACAATTTATTGTAGATCATTGTCCTTGTCCCTATGTATTTGGCACCCTTGTTAAAAATCAACTGGCTTTAAGTGTTTAAATTTATTTCAGTGTTCTGTATTCTGTTCCATTCTGTTCCATTGGTCTATATGTCTTTTTTTTTTTTTTTTTGCCAATGCCATGCAGTGTTGGTTATTACAATATTGTAGCATATTTTGAAGTCCGTTAGGGTGATGCTTCCAAGCTTTGTTCTTTTTGCCCAAGATTACTTTGGCAATTCAAGGTCATCTGTACCTCCATACAAACAATCAATTATTTTTTTTCTGTAAAGAATATTATTAGTATTTAAATAAGAATTGCATTGAATCTGTAGATCCCTTTGGGTAGTATGGACATTTTAACAAAATTATTCCAACCCAGGAAGACAAGATATCGTTTCATTTATTTGTATCATCTTCAGTTACCTTCATCAATGTTTTATAGCTTTCATTGTATATATTTTTTACCTTTTTGGTTGAATTTGTTCAGATGTATTTTATTATTATTTTTGGTAGCTGTTGTAAATGAGATTGTTTCTTGATTTCTGTTTCAGATACTTTGCTATTGGAATATAGAACCATAACTAATTTGTTGTATGCTGGTTTTGTATTCTTCAGTTTTATTGAATTTTTGTATTAGTTCTAAGAGCTTTTTGGTAGAGTCTTTAGGGTTTTCTATATATATGATTATTTCATCTGCAACAGAGATAGTTTGACTTCCTCCTTTTCAGTTTAGATCCCTTTTATTACTTTCATTCTCTAATTCTTCCAGCTAAGACTTCCAGCATAATGTTGAGTAAGTGTGCTGAAAGTAGGCATCCTTGTCATATTCCAGATCCTGGAGGAACAGCTTTCAGCTTTTTTTTCTATTCACTATGGTGTTAGTTCTGGGTTTGTCATATTTGGCTTTTATTACTTTATTTTTATTTTTATTTTTGGAGACAGAATCATCCAGGCTGGAGTGCAGTGATACAACCTGAGTAGCTGGAACTCCAGGAGCTTACCACCATACCCAGCTACTTTTTGTAGTTTTGGCAGCAACAAGGTTTTGTCATGTTGTCTAAGTTGATCTCGAACTCCTGGGCTCATGTGATCAGCCTGCCTTGGCCTCCCAAAGTGCTGGGATTATAGATGTGGGCCACTGCACCTGGCCATAGATGGCTTTTATTTTATTGAGGTATGTGCTTTCCGTATCAAGTTGGTTGACAGTTTTTATCATGATGGGATATTGAATTGTGTGAATGCTTTATGAGCCCCTGTTGAAATGATTATGTAGTTTTTGTCCTTCATTCTGTTAATATAATGTATTGCATTGATAGATTTGCTTATGTTGAACCATCCTTGCATTACTGGGATGAATCCCACTTAATAACAATAAAAGATCTCTTTAATGCATTGTTGCATTCGGTTTGCCAGTATTTGGTTGATGATTTTTGTGTTTATGTTCAACAGGGATCTTGGCCTATAGCTTCCTTTTTTAATTGTGTTTTTGTCTGGTTTTTGGTATCAGGGTAATACCAGCCTCATAGAATGAGTTTGGCAATATTATTTCTCTTTATTTATATATTTTTAGGAATATTTTGAGTGGAATTGGTATTAGTTTTTTAAATGTTTGGTTGAATTCAGCAGTGAGGCCATCAGGTCCTGAAATTTTTTTGATGGGAAACGTTTTTTATTAAGGCTTTCATTCTTGTTACTCATTAGTGGTTTCTTCAAGTTGTTTGTTTTTTCATGGTTCAATCTTAGTAGGTTGTGTCCAGAAATTTACACATTCCTTCTACATTTCTGTTTTGTGGTCATATAGTTGTTTATAATAATTTCTAATGACCCTTTTTATTTCTGTGGTATCAATTTTAATGTTTCCTTTTCATGCCTAATTTTAGCTAAAGTTTTATCAATTTTGTTTGTCCTTTCAAAAATCCAACTGTTCATTTTATCTTTTGCACTTTTAAAAAAAATTCTGCATGTTATTTTTCTCTGATATTTAATTATTTTTATGTTTACTAAATTTGAATACCTTGTTCTTGTTTTTCCTGTTCCTAGAGGTACAGTGTTAGGTTGCTTGAGATCTTTCTAATTTTTTGATGTGTTTATGTACTGCTACAAACTTACCTCTTAAACCTGTTTTTTTCTATAGCCCCATAGGTTTTGGTATGCTGCATTTCGATTTTTATTTCTCAAGAAATATTTCAAGTTTCTTTTTAATTTATCTATTAACCCATTTGTTGTTCAGGAGAATGTTGTTCAATTTGCATGTATTTGTACAGTTTCCAAAGTTTATTTTGTTAATGATTTCTAGTTTTATTCCATTGTGGTCAGAAAAGACACTTAATACAATTTCAATTTTTAAAAATTTATTGAGACTTGTTTTGTGCCCTAACATATGATCCATCCTAGAAAAAGTTTCATGTTTTATTGAGAAAAGTATGTATTCTACAACTGTTTGGTAGAATGTTCTGTAAATGTCTACTAGGTTTATTTGATCTACAATTGCAGTTAAATCTGATGTTTCCTTCTTGATTTTCTTTCTGAATGATCTGTCATTTGCTCAGGTCTATAGTTTGTCAACCCACTAACTCCCTGATACAGGCTACTTCAAAGGTTGATTGTCAGCAGCCTTTGGAAGAATACGCTGGCAAACATTTTCCAGGTCGACACTGGAATCTTTTAGCTTTAGTTCTTTCTCTCTTCTGATCCCAAAGAATGCATCCTCTGGAAGTGCTATATGCTTGTATACAACTGCTTATCGTGTTCTGTAGTCCAGGGAGACTTGTGTATGACTATTCCCTTCCACTTCCAGAGCAAGGTGAATTAGGAACTGTGAGAAACTTCAGAGTTAAGGCACTGTGTATGTGTTCTAAACCTTTCTCTCCTCGTGGAGTTGGGAATTTCTTCCTGATTACATGTTACAGAGCCTGGGGTGCAGTTTGTGCCCAAGTGTGTTTCAACTTTTCCTATCCATTTGATGTGAGTATCTTCTCTGTTGCCTGGTATGTAGGTAGTATGGTATGAATGTCCCCAGAAAGTCATGTCTTGAAACTTAATGTGATAATATTAAGACATGAGGCCATTAGGAAGTGATAAAGTTGAGAAGGTAGAGCCCTCATGAATAGGCTTTACAACATTATAAAAGGGATAGAGGGAACTAGAGATCATCACTGTTGTTTCTACCTCCCCTCTGCTATGTGTGAATACAGTGTTCCTACCCTTCAAAGGATAATGTATCAAGGTGCTATCTTAGAAGCAGAGAGATGCTCTCACCAGAGAGCTACTGGCACCTTGACTGTAGAATTTCCAGGTTCCAGATTATTAGAAATTATGGTTTTATTGTTTATAAAATGCCCAATTTGTGGTAATTAGTTATGGTAGCACAAACAAATAAAGTAGGAGTCGCAATTCATGACTTTCTCTTAGAGGGAGTTGACCCCTGTTTAGATGTTCACTTGATGCATACATGGATGGAGAGATCAAGAGTCTTCTATTCTGCCATGTTGCTGTTGTCACTCTGAATCTTTCCTCTTTTCTAATATGTATATGTAATTCTACATATTTTTCTCTAAGTTCTGATTTTGTGACATGCATAAATTTTGATCATTTTAATTTCACTTAGTTTAAAACATTTGCTTATTTTTTTTTTAGTCTCCACTGATACATGTGCTATTTGGAAGTGTGTTGTTAAATTTTCAAATCGTCAGGAATTTTTCAGGTTGATTTGGGGTATTGAGTCTTGTTTTATTGTATCATGTTCTAAAAACATACTTTGTGTGATTGCCATTTTTTTTTTCATTAGTAAAAATGTGTTTTATGGCCCAGAAAATGCACTATCTTGGGAAATATTACACCTGAGATTAGGGAGAATGTGTATCACATTCTTGTTGGAAAAAGTAATTATTCTCTAAATGTCAGATCAAGTGCAATTCAGGTCAATAACATTCTTATTGATCTTCTTTCTTCCTGATCTATCACTTATATATGGTTATGTTTAACTTTCTAAATACAATAATGGATTTGTCCATTTCTACTTTTAGTTCTATCAGTTTTTGTCTCACAAATTTGGATGCTCTAGTTTTAGATTTACATAGGTTTCAGATTCTGTTTGAAGAATTGTCTTCTTTGTTATTATATAATACCTCTCTTTATTCTTCATCATTTCTTTTATTTCTAAAATTTGTTTATCTCGAAAGTAATATAACTACAGCTTTCTTTTGATTAGTGTTACATGATATATTTTTATCCCTTTACCTTTAACCCATCAGAGTCTTCAGTTTTAAAGGCATAACTTATAGTAAATATGTAGCTGACTCTTCTTTTTTCTTAATCCATTCTGAAAGTGTTGTCTAATTGATGTACATAGACCTCTCTAATTTAAGGCGATTATTGGTATATTTGAATTATTATCAACAATGTTTATTACTGTTTTCTTTTTGTTGCTAGAGGCCTTAATATACTTTCTAATTTTAATTGAGAATTTGATCTGAATCACTTTATTTCTTTAGGTGTATTAATTTCTTTGTTTCTTTTTTATTGTTTGCCCTAGAGTTTACAATTTATAGATTTAACTAATCTAAATCCATTCTCAAAAAACACTATTTCTTTCATCTGTAGTGCAGGGAAGTGAACATATTGTATTCCCAATTTCTCACTCCCCTTGTTTCTTCTGATATTACTGTCATACATTTCACTTATCTATATGGTATCATCGCTCAATACATATGCTATTATTATCCTAAACCAATAGATACCTTTTAGATTAAGATTTTAAAACATTGTACTTGCATTTTTTCTTTTCTAACACTCTTCCTTTGATTATGTATATTTGTTATTTTATTTTATCCAGAAGAACATCTTCTTTTTATTATCATTTTATCTCTCCCAGAAGAAACTTTTTCTCCCACATTTTTTACAAGGCAGATCTTTTGGCAATTTACATTCCTCATTCTTGTTTGTCTGAGAAGGTTTTCATATCTTCTTCACTTTTAAAGGACAATATGAATGGACCTAGAATTCAGTCTTGATATTTTATTTTGCTTTAAAAAGAAAACTTTTAAATGTTTTACTTTACTCTCTTTTTACTTGCATGGTTTCTAATGAGAAGTCAACAGTAATTCTTACACTTGTTCCTTTACAGGCAGCTTGTCCTTCAGCCCCCAGCTTCCTTCAACACTTTGTTTTTGGTTTCTTTTTTTTTTTCTTAAACTTTTAAGTTATGGGGTACATCTGCAGGATGTGCCCTGTTGTTAGATAGGTAAAGGTATGCTATGGTGATTTACTGCACAGATCAACTCATCACTAGGTATTAAGCCCAGAATTCATTAGATATTTTTCCTGATGCTCTCCCTCCCAACCCCCAACAGGCTCCTTTGTGTGTTGTGGCCCCCTTGTCCATGCATTCCCATCATTCAGCTCTCACTTATAAGTGAGAATATGCAGTGTTTGGTTTTCTGGTCCTGCGTTAGTTTACTGAGGGCAATTGATTCCAGCTCCATCCCTGTCCCCACAAAGGACGTGATCTCGTTCTTTTCTATGGCGTCATGGTATTCGTGATGTGTACATATCACATTTTCTTTATCCAGTCTATCATTGATGGTCATTAGGGTTGATTCTGTGTCTTTGCTATTGTGAACAGTGCTGCAATGAACACTTGTGTGCATGTATCTTTAGAATAGAATGACTTATATTCTTTTGGGTATATACCCAGTAATGAGATTGCTGGGTCAAATAGTATTTCCGGTTCCAGATCTTTGAGCAATTGCCACGCTGTCTTACACAATGGTTAGCTGATTTCCATTCCCATCAACAGTGTAAAAGTGTTTCTATTTTTCCACAACCTCTCCAGCATCAATTATTTCTTGACTTTTTAACAATCAGCATTCTGACTGGCATGAGATGGTATCTCATTGTGGTTTTGATATGCATTTCTCTAGTCATCAGTGATGATGAGCTTTTTTTCAAATGTTTGTTGGCTCCATGAATGTGTTCTTTTGAGAAGTGTCTGTTCATGTCCTTTGTCCACTTTTTAATGGCTTTTTTCCTCATAAATTTGTTTAAGTACTTTGTAGACTCTGGATATTAAAGCTTTATCAGATGGATAGACTGCAAAAGTTTTCTCCCATTCTTAAGGTTTTCTGTTGATTCCGATGATAGTTTCTTTTGCTGTGCAGCGCTCTTTAGTTTAATTAGATCTTACTTGTCAATTTTTGCTTTTGTTGCAATTGCTTTTGGAGTTTTTGTCATGAAATCTTTGTCCATGTCTATGTCCTGAATGATATTGTTAGATTTTCTTCTGTTTCTTTACAGTGTTGGGTTTTACATTTAAGTCTTTTACCCATTTTGAGTTTTTTTTTTTTTCTTTTTTTGTATAAAGTTGTACTTGTCAGGGTTCTCTAGAGAGACAGAACTAATAGAATAGATATGTGTATATAAAGGGGAGTTTATTAAGTAGTATTACCTCACACGACCACAAGGTATCACAATAGGCCATCTGCAAGCGGAGGAGCAAGGAAGCCAGTCCAAGTCCCAAAGCTGAAGAACTTGGGGTCTGATGTTCGAGGGCAGTAAGCATCCAGAATGGGAGAAAAACGTAAGCCGGGAGGCTAAGCCAGTCTAGCCTTTTCACGTTTTTCTGCCTTCTTTATATTTTAGCTATACTGGCAGCTGATTAGATGATGTCCACCCAGATTAAGGATGGGTCTGCCATTCTCCTCCCACTGACTCAAATGTTCATCTCCTTCAGCTACACCCTCTCTGACACATCCAGGACCAATACTTTGCATCCTTAAATCCAATCAAGTTGACACTCAGTATTAACCATTACAAAAGGTGTAAGGAAGGGGTCCAGTTCCAGTTTTCAGCATATGGCTAGCCAGTTCCCCGAGGCCATTTATTAAATAGGGAATCCTTGCCCCATTATATTTTTGTATAGGTTTGTCAAAGATCAGATTGTTGTAAGAGTGTGGTCTTATTTCTGAGTTCTCTATTTTGTTGCATTGATCTATGTGTCTCTTTTTGTACCAGTACCATACTGTTTTGGTTACTGTAGCCTGGTTGTATACTATGAAGTTGAGTAGCATGATGACTCCAGCTTTGTTCTTTTTCCTTAGGATTGTCTTGGCTATACAGGCTCTTTTTAGGTTCCATTCACATTGTAAAATAGTTTCTTCTGTTTCTGTGAAGAATGTCAATGATAGTTTAATGGTGATAGCATTGACTCTGAAATTACTTTGGGCACTATGACCATTTTCATAATATTGATTCTTCCTATCCATGAGCATGGAATGTTTTTCCATTTGTTTCTGTTCTCTCTTATTTCTTTGAGCAGTGATTGGTACTTCTCCTTGAAAAGGTCCTTCACTTCCCTTGTTAGCTGTATTCCTAGGTATTTTATTCTCTTTGTAGTAATTGTGAATTGGAGCTCATTCATTATTGTGTTCTCCGCTTACTTGTTGTTGGTATACAGGAATACTTCTGAATTTTGCACTTTGATTTTGTATCCTGAGAACTTGCTGAAGATTCTTTTCAGTTTAAGAATTGTTTGGGCTGAGACGATGGTGTTTTCTAGATGTAGGATTATATTATCTGCAAACAAAGGTAGTTGTACTTCCTCTCTTCCTATTTGAATACGTTTTGTCTATTTCTCTGCCCTGATTGCCCTGTCCAGAACTTCCAATACTATGTTGAGCAGTGGTGACAGGGGGCATCATTGACTTGCAGCAGTTTTCAAGAAGATTACTTCCATCTTTTGCTCATTTAGTATAATATTCGTTGTGGGTTTGTCATACGTGACTCTTATTATTTTGAGATATGTTCCTTCAACACCCAGTTTATTGAGAATTTTTAACATGAAGGGGGTTAAATGTTATCAAAGGAGTTTTCTGTATCTATTGAGATAATCGTGTGGTTTTTGTCTTTATTTTCGTGTGTGTGATGAATAACACTTATTGACTTGCATATGTTGAACCAACCTTTCATCCCAGAGATGTAGCCAACTGGATTGTGATGGATAAGCTTTTTGATGTACTGTTGGATTCAGTTTGCTAGTATCTTACTGACGACTTTTACATTGATGTTCATCTGGGTTAGCGGCCTGAAGTTTTACTTTTTCTTGTTGTATTTCTTCCAGATTTTAGTATCAGTATGATTCTGGTCTCATAAAATGAGATAGGCGAGGGTTCCTCCTTTTCAATTGTTTGGAATAGTTTCAAAAGAAATGTACCAGCTCCTCTTTGTACATTTGGTAGAATTCAGCTGTAAATCTGTCTTGTCCTTAGCTTTTTGGTTTTAGAAATTGTTATTGGTCTATTCAGAGATTCGACTTTTTCCTGGCTCAGGCGTTGGAGGGCATATGTGTCCAGAAATTTAACCGTTTCTTCTAGACATTCTACTTTATTTTCATATAGGTGTTTATTATATTCTCTGATGGTTGTTCGTGTTTCTATGGGGTCAGTGGTGATATCCTTTTATCCTTTTTTGTAGTGTCTATTTGATTCTTCTTTCTTTTCTTTATTAGTCTAGCTAGTGGTCTATTTATTTTTTTAATTTTTTCAAAAGAAAAAGCTTCTGAGTTTATTGATTTTTTGAAGACTTTTTCATGTATCTCCTTTTATTCTGCTCTGATCTTGGTTATTTCTTGTCTTCTACTAGCTTTGGGATTTTTGTTTTGCTCTTTGATCTCTAGTTCTTTTAGTTGTGATGTTAGAGTGTCAATTGGAGATCTTTCTAGCTTTTCGGTGTGACCATTTAGTGCTATAAAGTTCCCTCTTAACACTGCATTAGCTGTTTCCCAGAGATTCTGGTACATTGTTCCTCTGTTCTCATTTATTTCAAAGAACTTCTTGATTTTTGCCTTAATTTCATTATTTACCTAGAAGTCATTCAGGAGCAGGTTGTTCAATTTTTTTGTAGTTTTGTGGGTTTGAGGGAGTTTCTTAATCTTGAGTTCTAATTTGATTGCACTGTGGTCTGAGAGACTGTTATGATTTCAGTTATTTTGTATTTTCTGAGGAGGGTTTTACTTCCAATTATGTGATTAATTTTAGAGTAAGTGCCATGTGTTGCTGAGAAGAAAGGTTTTCTGTTGTTTTTAGGTGTAGAGTTCTGTCAATATCTTTCAGCTCCACTTGAACCAGAGGTGAGTTCAAGTCCTGAATATCTTTTTAAATTTTCTGTCTCTATGGTCTGTCTAGTATTGACAGTGGGGTGTTAAAGTCTTCCACTGTATTAGTCAGGGTTCTCTAGACAGATAGAACTAATAGAATATATGTACATATGATAGGGAGTTTATTAAGAAGAATTGATTCACAAGGTGATTCTCTATGATAGGTCGTCCTCAAGCTGAGAAACAAGGAGACTAGTCTGAGTCTGGGCCATTTGTAGTCCTGCCTGGATTGGGTTGTTATAGTTTCCCATTGACTTTACTCACAGGGCATGACAATACTAAGAGACACCCTATGGGATCTCCTGTATTTCACACAAATACTTCTTTACCTCCATTGTGAAGTAGTAGACTGATGCCATCTTAATAGTCTGGTCAATCACCCCGGTCAACACTGTAACTTCCTTCTTAGCCTATTGACTCAGAGGAAGGAGGAGCCCAAAGTGGACAGGTAGCAATCTTAACTTCCAGTTTAATGGGATCGTTTTGTCTTCTGGTAGCAGCATTTCTCCCTCTGGATCTAAAACCTCTAGGCTAACAGAACATAATGTTGTGGGAATATGAAGAAAAAATTTGCTAGTGGGTTACTAGGGGTGATGGTGAGGGATGCCACTTGCACTTCAATTCCTTGATTTCTGGACCCATGAATCCTAGCTGTGGGAGAACCATCACACCCATTATTAGTGTGTGTGAGTCTAAGTCTCTTTGTAGGTCTCTAAGAACTTGTTTTGTGAACCTGGGTGCTCCTGTATTGTGTGCATATATGTTTAGGATAGTTAGCTCTTCTTGTTGAATTGAACCTTTTACCATTGTGTAATGCCTTTCTTTGTCTTCGAGATCTTGGTTGGCTTAAAGTCTGCATTGTCTGAAACTAGGAATGCAGTATCTGCTCTTTCTGTTTTCCATTTGCTTGGTAAATTTTCCTCCATTCCTTTATTTTGAGCCTTTGTGTGTCTTTGCTTGTGAGATGGGTCTCTTAAATACAGCACACCAGGGGTCTTGAGTCTTTATCCAGCTTGCCATTCTGTGTCTTTTAATTAGGGTATTTACCCCATTTACATTTAAGGCTAATATTGTTATGTGTTAATTTGATTGTATCATCACAATCTGGTTATTTTGTAGATTTGTTATTGAAGTTACTGCATAGTGTCACTGGTCTGTGTGCTTCAGTGTGTTTTTGTAGTGGTTGGTAATGGTTTTTCCTTTCCGTGTTTAGTACTTCCTTCAGGAGCTCTTGCAAAGCAGGCCTGGTGGTGATTAATTCCCTCAGCATTTGTTTGTCTGAAAAGGCTCTTATTTCTCCTTCACTTACGAGTCTTAGTTTAGCTGAATATGAAATTCTGGGTTGAAAATTATTTTCTTTAAGAATATTGAATATTGACCTCTAGGTTCTTCTAGCTTGTAGGGTTTCTGCTGAGAAGTCTGCTCTTAGTCTGAGAGGCTTCTCTTTGTAGGTGAGTTGGCCTTTCTCACTGGATTCCCTTAACATTTTTTCTTTCGTTTTGACATTGGAGAATCTGACTTTTATGTGTCTCAGGGCTGATCTTCTTGTGGAGTATCTTACTGGGTTTCTCTGGATTTCCTGAATTTGAATGTTGGCCTATCTTGCTAGGTTGGGGAATTTCTCCTGGATGATATGCTGAAGTATGTTTTCCAACCTGGTTTGTTTTCCCTGTCTCTTTCAGATACTCCAGTAAGTCATAGGTTTGGTCTTATTACATAATCCCTCATTTCTTGGAGGTTTTGTTTTTTCCTTTTTATTTTATTTTTTTCTTTATTCCTGCGTGTCTCTTTTATTCAGCAAGATAGTCTTCAAGCTCTGAGATTCTTTTCTCTGCTTGGTCTCTTTGGCTATTGATATTGTGGTTGTATTGTGAAGTTCTCACATTTTGTTTTTCATCTGCATCAGGTCATTCATGTTCATCTGTAAACTGGTTATTCTGGTTATAAGCTCCTGTAGTGTTTTATCATGGTTCTTAACTTGTTTGCACTGGGTTAGAACATGTTCCTTTAGCTCAGTGAAATTTATTATTATCCGTCTTCTGAAGCCTGCTTCTGTCAACTCATCCATCTCAGACCCAGCCCAGTTATATGCCCTTGCTGGAGAGGTCCTGCAGTAATCTGAAGGGGAAAAGGCACTCTGGCTTTTTGAATTTTCAGCATTTTATGCATTGGTTACATCTAACCTTTATAGGCTTATCTACTTTTGATCTTTGAGACTGCTGACTTTTGAATGGGATTTGTGTGGGACCTTTTGTTGGAGTTGCTTTCTGCTTTTTCTTTTTTCTTTTACTTTTATCAGTCAGGTCCCTCTTCCATAGGGCTGCTGAGGTTTGCTGGGCATCCACTCCAGACCCTATTCACCTGGGTCCCTTCCACACCTGGAGGTATCACCAGTAGAGTCTGCAAAATAGCAAAGATGGTAGTCTGCTCCTTTTCTTGGAGCTCCATTCCAGAGGAGCACTGACCTGATGCCAGCCTGAAAAATCCTATATGAGGTATCTGGAGACCCCTGTTAGGAGGTCTCACCCAGTCAAGAGGAATGGGATCAGGGACTTGCTTAAAGAAGCAGTCTGGTTGTCCCTTGGCATAGCAGGTGTCCTGTGCTGTGGGTAAGCCCTTTGTCCAGACTGCCTGGACACTCCAGAGCCAGCAGGCAGGAAAGACTAAGTCAGCTGAACTGCAGAGAACATATTCGCCCCTCCCGCTAGGGGCTCCATTCTAGGGAGATCAGAGTTTTGTCCATAAAATCCTAGCTGGAATTGCTGAAATTCTTGTAGGAACACCCCCCGACACTTCCTTGAGGAGGAATAAATCAGGGTCTCACTTAAAGCAGCAGTCTGGCCATGATCTGCCACAGCCACTGTGCTGCGTTGTGGGGAACTGCTGCCAGTCCAAACTGCCCACTCTCAGCACTAGCAAGGGAAAACAGCTTACTGGAGCCATAGTGGTGGTGGCCACCCCTCTCCCGGGGGAGCTCAGTTGTCTCAGGTAATCTCCAGTCTACTGCCGCTGGCTGGCAGGGATTCCAAGCCAGTGTGTCTTAGCTTGTGAGGTTCTATGGGAGTGGGACCAGCTGAATGACACAGCTTGTCCCCCTAGTTTCAGCCCCCTTCCTACAGGAACGGATGAAACTCTTGCCTCACCAGAATTCAGAGTATGCAAAAACTCTTGTGTCTTAGTTCCTGACCCGGTACCGCTGACCGGAGTGGCCACTGAGAGTCTGCACAGCTGTGTACTTGGCACACAAGGCCCTGGTGGTGCGGGCTCAGGAGTAGATTTGCTGATCCATGAATTGGAAAGATCCGTGGGGAAAAAAGTGGTTTCCCAGGTGGGGTAGCACACTCACTCACTGCCTCCCTTGGCTGGAGGTAGGAGCTCCCCCTGCTCTGTGCCACTCCCCAGGGGGCCATTGCTCCTCATTTTCATTCTTCTCAGTGAGAGCCACAGACTGCAGCTGCTTCTAATTGACCACCTTGGGCTGGGATCTTTGGTTTTCTATAGTTTGAATATGATGTGTTTAGATGTAGATTTTCTGGCATTTGTCTAATTTGGTGTTCTTCGGCCTTCTTGAATCTGAAATTTGGTATCTTTTAGCCCTTCGGAAGATTTATTGCCATTTTACTGCCATTATTTTTCTTTTCTGCTGTGTTTTTGTTATGCTTCTAATTGTTTAATTATCTATATGTTGTGTCATCTGAAATTATCTGATTATTCTTGAGTGTTCTGTCCTGTGTTATCATTTTACTTTTCTTTTTCCTTGCAGTTTGGGAGGTTTCTGTGGACCTATTTTAAATCTCACTGATTCTTTCCTTGGTTGTGTGGAGCCTACTGATGAGCCCGATTACTACTGTTCTTTATTTCCATTATAGCATTTTGGATTTCTAGCATTTTATTTTGATATTTTCTTATAATTTCAATCTCTCTGCTTACATTTTCAACCATTCTTCATGTTGTCTATATATTCCTTCAGTGCACTTAACACAGTAATCATAGTTATTTTAAATTGCTTGTCTAGTAAATCAATATTTATATCACATGTCATGTTTGAATCTTGTTATGATGCTTGGTTTGTTTCTTCAGATTGTGTTTTTTTTCTTGCCTTTTAATGTTTCTTGTAATTTTTCTTTGAAAGGTAGACATGTTACATAGGAAAAAATCAATAAAAAGTTCTTTATCATGAGTATTTGTTAATCTAGCTGTGAGTTACACATGGGTTTAATGTTTGTTATAGTTATAAATGTCAAAGGCTTCAAATTCTGCTAAAGTCCTTGTATCTGTATTTGTGCTTCACTTTGACCTTCTGTGATTACTCTTCATTAGAGAGAGTCTAGGACTTGCATCTCCTTCTCCTCTTCTAGTAATTGACTATTATTATGGTGGAACCCTCTCATGGTAGTGGTAAGTGTGGCAGAAAGATGTTTTAAAATCTTGCAATTATATCTAGGTTTTTAGTAGTCTTTTGTCTTTAATCTGTGACTTGTAAACATGTTTTATTTGAAATAGCTTCTTCTTCCTTTGGCGAGAAAGAAAGATTGGGGTGGGGTGGGAAATAGCAAGAGAGGAATACGTTTATCTTGTGGCTCTGATGTTAGACTTTAGTAAAGACTTTCCCTGTGATAGTAGGTCTTTGCTATGTTAAGGCTGTACATGTATTTCACAATAATTACTCTTCTCACCCTGCTAGAGATACAAGGTAATTTTTTCCAGATCGTCACTGTCAGAACTTGATAGAGCTTCAGGTAGCAAAACCCATGAAAGTATTGAATACCCTGAGACTGCAGTCCCTAGCAGTTTCTTTCTTCTTTTTTCTTTTTTTTTTTTTTTTTTTTGAGATGGAGTCTTGTCCTGTTGCCCAGGCTGGAGTGCAGAGGCACAGTCTCCGCTCACTATAACCTCCGTCTCCCGGGTTCAAGCAATTCTCCTGACTCAGCCTCCTGAGTAGCTGGGGATTACAGATACACACCTCCACACCCGGCTAATTTTTGCATTTTTAGTAGAGACAGGGTTTCATCATGTTAGTCTGGCTGGTCTCGAAGTTCTGACCTCATGATCCGCTGCCTTGGCCTCCCAAAGTGTTGGGATTAAAGGCGTGAGCCACCGTGCCTGGCCAGCAGTTTCTTACTCTCATGTTTTTCCACACTCAGCTTTCAGCAATGCATCTAAGTGACCATTTATGTGTTTTTACCCGTTTAGCACTCCAGTTTATCTCTTCTGCTTCAGGTAAGCTCATCTGAGTCATGATTCTATGCATTCTCCTATATCTCCAGATTTCAGAGAAGTGGTTTGCTTTGCAAAGTAAGTTCTCTTGTGAGTCCAAAAAAGTATCATTAATTTTCAGTTTGTACAGTTTTTTCTTGAGTTAAAGTGATGCCTTCCAAACACTTTAATGTCAATATTGAAGCCAGAAATGGTTTAACAAGATTTTTACTCACAAATATTTATAGAGTGTGGGTATATGATATTGTGATATCATGGCATGTGGGCATGCCACTTACAGAAACTGTTGAATGTCTCAAGAATGGAGAGACACTTTTCTATCAGTTGGGTTCTTTGAAAAATGTAGGACAGGCCTCACAGTGCTGGTTTACTAGAGAGTAACACTTGCATAGGTAAAAAGAGGAAGGAAGCCTAATTGGTTAGAAAAAGTCTTCAGAACAGAATGCAGATATGAAACCAGTGACAATTAAGAGGTGGGAATGAGTTGGCCTGTAGTACCACAGATGGTGAAGAATACTTGAAAACGTCTTAGTCAATTAAACACAATTTTGCAGCAAAGATTGTCCATTAAATAAATGCTACAATGGGAAGAGATAGACAGGTGGTAGTCCTGAGGGCTTTCAGGTAAGTTTATAGTCATAGTTCTAAAGCTGAAGCAGATCCTGAAGACATTGCTTCCGGAAGCTATTGACCAAGTATACTTTTTCTTTGCAGCTGAACAACACACTCTTCCTTGAATGGAGGTATGAGCAAAACACTTTCATGGTTGTCACAGCTTTCTATTAGGAACGTATGTGCAGATATGGCTAGAGTAAAGGTGTGTCTGGCTCCCAGTCTTTCTTTAACCAAGCTCCCAGTATTTCTACATTAGTGCATTTTGTGTTGCTATAAATACATACCAGAGACTGGGTAATTTGTGAAGAGTAGAAGTTTATTTCTCACATTCTAAAGGCTGGGAAGTCTAGATCAAGGTGCCAGCAGGTTTACTGTTTGATAAGGACTCAGTCTTGGCTTCCAGGGTGCTGCCTTAAGTGAGAGGTATCCTCCGGAGGCTAGAACACTGCGTCCTCACACAGAGAGAGGGAGAAGGGCAAAAAGGGGCAAACTCCTTTCATCAAGCCCTTCTATTAACCTAAGCACACTTAATCCCATTCCCGAGAGCTTTAGCTTCATGACACAATCACTTCCCAATGTTCTTACTTCCCAGTACTGTTGCATTGAGAATTAAATTTCAATGTGAACTTTGGAAGGGACACACACATTAAAACCATAACACTATACCATTCTGATTCTGTAACTATAATGATTTTGTTTCGTTAGTCAGTTTTCATGGGAAAAGGCATTAGCAAACAAAAACTAGGAATTCAAATGTGTAGCCAATAATTATCACATATATCTCACTTATATAGTACCATGTATTCATTCTCCTAAGATACACACGCTCATGATTTGTGTCTTGTTTTACTAAGTTTTGCTAATAACATTAACATCATAGAAAAATGGCTACACATAGGAATTTTTAAATGCCAGACATGTCAATACTGCATGAAGCAATTCATCTTATAATGGAAAATGTCTATGCTGACGCTGTATGTTTTGCCTGAATACATACTTGCTGCACTTCTTTATTAAGAATCTAAGACTTCTCTGTATCCTGAGTTATTATTATTGCATGTAATAGCAGAGAACAGGTAAGAAACTACAAATGTGCATGGACTGTTTTTTGATCTTTTTGTTTTAATTACATCAGGAGTATATCAAGCATCCAATAAAATATGATATTAGTTAAGAGAAAGCTATGAACATGTAGTTTAAAAAACACTTTCTGTAGTGTTTTTATGTTGAATAAATATACTGAATTTCTCCTCAATAATTTAAAAATAATTTATCCTTTCTTTTATTTTAAATTACTTCCATGTTTAAAATGGCAAACAGAAGTTAAAACTTTTATATTTGCCCTAACTCATTTTAGTAAAGTTCCAGTCTACTCATATCAGATTTTTTATGTTTCAGCTCTGATAATACAACGTTCGCCTTTTTAAAAGTTCTGCTTATTTTGGCATTGAAATTGTGCTTTGAGGGATTAGCATCAGTAAGAATTACCATGGAGAAGTCTTTGTTTGCTTGTTTGTTTCTTGGAGCAACATTCTAGGGAAATGAAGAACAAAAAGTAGCTTTAAGAAACGTTCTGATTTCTAAATAACTATAATGCTTAATTCATAATTTATTAATGGATGTGCAAAAGAGAGACATGGTAAAATAGTCTCTCACAATAAAAGCTTGAGCAACCTATTACGTGATAGAAGTAATCATACTTAAAATGTTCAATGTTTTGTTATTAACTGATCAATCTACTATGAATATTATTATTCTACAAAAGCAAAAATGATGGCCCTTATCACAGTCATTTATGACAAGGACATTATCATGCAATGTCTAGACAGGTAAATTGCCATAAGGTACCTTTTCAAAATGAAAAGAAGCCTTAGACTCCACAGGGCCATAACAAGAAATGACCTCCTTCCCAACAAAAACAGTACACTCTTCGTCAGCCAACCTGATTAAAAAAAAAAAAATCAACATTAATGGTCCTTAATTTTTTAACCCTTTATTTATTTATTTATTTTTTCAAAAAGACAAAATTAAAATTTGATTTCAGAAATTTCATTCTGTTCCATTTTCAATACCTCATCCTGAACTGGTGCTATTCTGATTCCCTCTATATGGTTTCTTATAAGATCACCAGAAACTGAGCCCAGGAGTTCTGCAGGACCAGATCATTCACATTTCTTTTCTTCCTCATCTCACTCTCTCCAGTTCTTCATTTCACTTCCCGAAGTCACCTCCAAATCAACTACCTGCTCTCAAACCCCTGCTTTAGGGTCTGTTTTTGGCAAAGCCCAACTAATAAAAAAGAAGACTGCCATGATTATTCAATATTTTAAACATACACAAGTAGAAATATTATATAGGACATCCAATACACTTTTCTAAAAATGGATGTGTTTTTGGCAGAGAGGTAATAATTGCTTCATATGCATAGATGAAAGTCTTCCTAGAGAGAGAGAGACAATGGGAGGAAAAAATAGCCAAGGGCTTGGCTTTGATTAAATGAAATATATCAAGGTAGATAGAGGAGGGTGAGATGACAACAGATGCTGAAGACACAAGGGAAGTTAATGGAGGGACTCCAAATAAGAAAACTTTATTGAAGCATATGTAAGAGTTCCAAGTAGTTAAATATATTAATGCCTAAGAATTCTCTATTATATTTGAGATATGAAATTACTTTTGCTAGAATGATGGGCAGAAGCCACATAAAATTGGTTTCATGGAAGATAAAAACAATGGAGAACCATCATATCAATAACTAATCTGTAAGTAGAGAACATATTAATTCCATGAACAATCTACTTCAATGGAAAATTCAAAGACTGTATTGACTTATTCAATTCCAAAGAATCTATCTGCTCCTATTTTGATTTTCAGATACTAACCACACAGAGTATTTGGAGTATTTTGCTATTTATGTTTAAATGTATACATTTAATGAATATTTTTAGCTGAAAAGATAACTACAAGTACTTAAATTTTACCACAAAAACATGTCATATGATTAAGTCAATGTGGAACAAATATAAAAAGTAGAACATCTTTTTTTAACTGACTTTTGTCTTAGGCAAGATATGCAGTAAACTCAAGTGGGCATGTATAAGCTTGTGTCTAAAACTGATATATATATATATATAAAATATTAAAATCTTTTATTTGGAGGAAAAATGCATGGAAATAAAGTAAGTATGTCTACCATTTTTTTTAACAGGCAGTGACATGATCACAACTCACTGCAACTTCAAACTCTCAAAGTCCTAGACTCAAGTGGTCCTTCTGCCTCAGCCTCCCAAGTAGCTGGGACTACAGGTGCATGTCTCCATGCCTGGCTATTTATTATTATTATTATTATTACTTTTAGTATATATGGGGTCTTGCTATGTTGCTCAAGCTGGTCTTGAACTCCTGGGCTCAAGTGATCTTCTCATCTCAGCCTCCCAAAGTGCTGGGATTACAAGCATGATCTACTATGCCTGGGTCTAATAACAAATTTTAAAACCCCCGATGACATATTGAGAATAAAAGGTATAGTGCCACTGTTAAGAACACAATTTCCAAAGCTGGTCTGCCTGGATTTGAATCCTGTGTTCCACTCTTTCCTCTCTTTGTGATCTTAGGCAATTTATTTTATCTGCCTATGCCATAATTTCTTATTCTGAAAAAAAAGATACAATTATAAAAGTGTTTTCATAGAATTACCAGGAGATCAAGTCAGTTAATCCATGTAAACACTGAAAACATAATTGATATGTTGTAAATACTCAGTTAATACTATTTTATTAAGTGTTTATTATACATACAGTTATATAATATGTGTATTGCAATATTATCCATCATCTTTTTTTTAATATCTCTTTGACCTACTAAGTTACTACAGTTTAGGAACTTTAAGGGAATCACTAATGCATCTAGCTTATCAAAAAAGAATCAATTGTAATTCTTAGTTTCTTACCTTGTATACTGTATTTGTCACCAAAAAGCCAGTAGTTTTTCTCTCTTCTGTCTGAGAGGTCAGTTACCGAATTTATTAATACAAAGGAATTTTGAAGACACTCATGAGCAAGGGCATGAAAAAGTACGCAAACACATCTCTTAATGAATTTGTTCGTGTGGCATTCTGCCTTCATTCTCTCTGAAAACAGATACTTCTTTCATTTCACAAATACTTATGAAAGATTCAAAATTTAAGACAGAATTACTTCAATAAGTAAAGAAAAGGTATTCCTGGAGGATATCAGACAATAATAGATTTGCATTTGTAGTTCAATAAAATACTGAAGGAGGGAAAGGACAGAGAAATGATCTGATATCTGATGTTATATGCTACCTGTTTCAATTGTTAGATTTGGCTCTTTCCTTCTCTGCATACCTCCCTTTACCTCTGCGTATCTGCCATTGAACTCCATGTGGCCTAACCTTTTTCATCATGTCACATGGAGTCAATATTCAGAGACATCACTGAATTTTGACATATTGTATGATAAGTATTTGTATTATTTCAATTCCACAATGCCCTTGTTATTTCAATTCCACAATGCCCCTGCAAGGTGGTGTAGCTGTTCTAGTTTTATAGACAGTGGTAAATAAATTGCACATAAATAGGAGACATATTAGTCAAAATTCAAATGCATAATTTTCCCCCCAAACCTGTATTTTTCTGATATACTAGAATTATTATCTCTACTGAATGTTTTCAGTATTATTCTGTGAAAAGATAGTGAATTAGACACACGTTTGGGGAATCACAACTCAAGCCGTAGGAATTGACACCAAAGATAGTGACCAATGTGGCTTAATTTGCTTTCTAACAGTAGGCAAAGCCTTATATTAGAGAAATGAATATTAGACTGTTAGAATGTCCAGCATTTTGGCATATGGGTGAGAAGTGATAGAGACTAAGAAGCAACCTAGTCAAAAATCTAGCTTTGGTGTGGGGATTATAAATGATTATCCAGGTTGGACCATGTGGTCAACTAATAAGGAATATTTTATTGAAAAACAGCAATTCAGGTTTCCACCACATACGTTTTGAAGCAAGAATTGAAAATGAAGATAAAGTAAGAGATTGAAACTGCTTCTTTCTTTTCTAATGCTGTGTGTACCTATTTTCAGAATTATTCCTCTACAGAGAATTTCCTGTGTCTAGTTCAGTCCTTGAATCACGGTCCTAGCTACCTGAATATCCATATAAACATAGGAACATTCTATTTTACATTCTAGTTATATCTTTGAAACTCAGTAATACATTTTTAGGATTAAAGATTATATTAAAAGTTATTAATTTTAATTGAAATTATGTCTACGTACTTGATATTCATTGGTACTGAAATTTACATTAAAAGTCCAAGTCGTCTAACTCCAGAATGCAAAGCAATTTATTGAATTTTGGAATCTCGACTATGCCTTTTTCAATGCCCTGCAACCATTCTCATTTTAATATTTTTCCCACCTTTTACCTTTTCTAAAATCACTCTTTTTTTTTCTCTAATAATGTTCTAAATTAAACTGTGAAAGTCATGTGATCTAATACACTGTACCAATAAAAAGAAAAGTTTGACCTTAGTTATACAGCACATATATTCTCTGGTGGTTTTCACTACTGGCTATACTCATTTATAAAACAGACTATTCAAATGTAGAAGTGGGCAAATTATATTTATAACTAAGCTTATGGTATCTTTTAGGTAGGCTAACAGCACTTTTTTAATTGGGAAAGTGACAGAATCTTAAATATATTTAAATAATTTGCAAAAATTCTTTTAGCTTAAGAGATAAGAATATGCAAAAATATGAACAAGCAGTTTTTAAATGAATAATAAACAGATACATGTTTGCAAATAAACAGGATCAACATGGGTGAGCCTAAAATGTAGAGTTTTATATGCAGAGAGAGTTTCCCAGGAGAAACTAAGATAACAATCCAATTAAGCTGTTACTGTATGTAAATGAGAACTTGCACGTAAGAACCATAATAAGGAAGGAATCCAAAGCAAAATAATGTATATTTTATTTTATTTCAAACAAGGCAAACGGTACGTTGTCAAAGGAGTAGGTAAGTTTCAGGTGATCGGGAGCTGAAGGAAATCGGTATGTAAAATGTATTTGCTGATGGATGGCTTTTGAGTGTTAGCACAAATCCATATCATCACTTCACAATTAAAAATTCATTAGAACTTGTGAGGCCAGGATAACATTTAGTAAATAGAAGCAGCATGTGAGAAATTTGAATGAGTATAAAGGCTTAATAGAATAATCAGTGCTCAAACTAGGACACCTCAAAATAACAATTCATAAATATTCATTCTGTAATAGTCTTACAACTAACTAAATAACAGAACTATGGATTTTGCTCCAAATATTATGTTTAGATAAAATAGGAGATAATTTTCATACTCAAATCTACTCTTCTGAAAATATTTTTTAGTGTTCAAAAAACAGGTATGATCTCTTTTACACTTTCAAACCACCTTATCTATATCTTATGACAAAATCATATAGAGTTTGGCAGTATCCCATTCAAGGGGTATAAAACCTTTAAGAAAGAAATAGTTTTCAACTCTGAGAAAATGAAACAACATTCTTTTGACCAAAACAAAGAATTTTAAAATGTCAAATCAATTGTATGCATAAAGATTAATCACAGTTAAGAGAGTGACACACTCAAAACACTTTTCTTTGACTCCTGTCCTAATACCTTGAGATAAAAAACTGGAGGCAAGCATACCAAATAGAGACTTCACCCATAAATTCTTGGTTTGCGTAGAATGTTCAAAAACATTTGAATTTGTTGCTTATATTTAACTCTTAGGAAACTTGACATTGAACTTGAGTTCCTAGTCTCACTTGAGAAAATAGAATATTTGACACCACTGGCCCCACATTTCATAGAACAGCAATGGGTTACACCTGGGTTATGGATAACCCTTTTTAGAGAGAACAAGTGTTCTCCTGTTGGTCCAATAGCTCATTTCTGTATTTGGTACTATTCTCCCGGACTGGATCTCTGCTATGGTTCTTCTTTACAGAAGAAATAAAAACACAGCTATTCAACAAAATTAGCAATGATATATTTTATAATACCTGTTCTTATTTAAATGATCCACATAGTTAAATTATTCAAAAGTACAAACATGATTTTAAATTATTAAAAACATTGGGATCCTGAGGCAGGGGGATCACTTGAGGCCAGAAGTGTGAGAACAGCCTGGGCAACATAGCAAGACCATACTCAAAAATTAAATAGCCAGGTGTGGTGGCTGGTGCAAGAGTTTGAGGCTGCAGTGAGCTAGGGTTGTGCCACTGCACTCCAGCATGGGTAACAGACTGGGATCTTGTCCCTAAAATAAATACATAAATAAATAAACACATAAAATTATTTAAAATGTTATGTTTAAAATATTTGCCAAAGATCCAAAGAGCCACAAGCGAGAAGAGATTCAAGTGCTGTATAAATTAGATGTTTTAATAAAGACACAGTGCTTTCATAAGTTTTCAGCGATTACTTTACTGAACCACTAGTAAAAAATACTCCTTGAAATTTGTATCCTTGTCTCAGAAGACACATTTTTGTGAGTTTAGAAAATCAAAGTCTTAGGAAATCATAATGGTTTCTGATTTTAGTAACGATTTTTATCACAAAAAGCTTTAATATGTTACCTTTTCATGAAAAACAACCCTCAGGTGTATGCTATTTAATGATGACTTTTGCAATCTTTTAAACAGTTATCTGGAACTTCTTTATTACAGTTTTTATGTTTATACTTTTTAGGTTTATATTAATTTTATTTCTTTATAAAAGATATATGTTTTTTTTATTTCTAGCTCACTAAAGATTTTCTTTGTTTGTTTTATTTATCCCTAGAATTCTATATCACAGCTCTCTCACAGGAAAAAAAATCAAGCTAAACCTGTGTTCCTAATTACTCAGTAAGATAATCAGACTACAATTACACAAGCATACTTTAATAATTTCTAAGCATCAGTAGTGTAGTAATTTGACTTTAGCTCTTTGGCAGTTGGATTGTAAAAGTCAAACTGACAATCCCTGCCAGCCGCTACACTAAATAGGTTATTGACTGTGAGGTACTTTTTGAAAAGCCATGCAAGTCTACAGCTCTTACTAGCTGTTGAGCTACATTAGCTTATATGGTGAGGAAAACAGAAACAAATATAATCACTTTTGAAGTTAAGTTTTACTGTATAGAAAAGGGCTTGATGGATGTAAAAAAAAAAAAAGTAAATAAAACGGTCTAAAGAAATTGTGAGAAAAAGTGTTTTAAACAAGTAAGTTCACTGGGAAATTCTCAAAACAAAACAGTTTATGTCTCCTAAAAAACAGAACGCAAATTAAAATAATAGCAGGCAAATGATGATTCACTAGCTGGTAATTGTTTGAACCCTGCTTGTTATTGTGATATAATGTTTTGTTATTAATAAGATCTAAACCGGCAAATTAAATATTTGAACAGTTCATTCCAGACGTCATACAGATTCTGTACTTCATCTGTTAATTCACTCCCTCTATTTGAAGCATCAGGGACTCGAGAACCAAAACACCACCTGTGGTTTCATTTTATTCCTAACACATCCCTCACTTGCGATTTTAAATACTGCATCAAAGGGAGCCTCTTAAGGTGAATGTCCTCATTGTCATTCCAGAAAAATAATATGGTATTATCTCCTAGTGATGTGGTTCACATCCATAATAATGCTAAATCCAACTTATTCCTTTATTTTTTCTAAGTCTTAAATGCTTAGCAGGGAGATAGAGTAGGAGCCTCATATCTGATTGGCATCCATTCCATTTTGTCGAGAAATGCAATTTAATTAACCATGGGCATTCTTCATTTATGCTTTACCTTACATCCAGCTATTTTGCTGAATATTTTCAAGTGTAATCATAATCTCCCAGATAATTATCAATGGACATTTTCTTCAAAATAAAACAAGCTTATCTTTTAGTTGAGTACTTATAAAATTCCCAGAGATTTTAAAATGTCCCTTAAAAGGCAAAAACAGAACTTTTTTTGTATACAGAAAACATTAAGATTAATAAAATAAATACTTTAATTATTTAGAAATATTAAAATTTAAAACGAACTAACAACAAACAGCTGCAAACTCCACGTCATATTCAGGTTTTTCATGTCTTTTGACAAACTCTAAAATAAGGTGTGTCCAAAACTGGCTTGAAGGTAAATAAACACATAAGTAATTTTTTTTAACATTAGCTAGAGTCTGACAGATATTTTTACATTACTTTGCATTTAAACAGAATCCAAGGGAGAGCTCTAAGATACGTGCATTAATTATTATTAAGCAGTGAACCTTTAGCTGACCAGCAGTTAAAGTGCCCAAATGTTATTCGTCTCCTAAAAAATCATATTAGTAATTTTCTTTCTGAGTTCTCTGAACTTCAATTCAATGTCAGATATAGTAGGTCTGTTAGAAATGAATTTGAATAGAAATTGAGAGTTCGTATTTACGTGTCCTTGAGTTCATATATTTATTATTTTAGCCATTTATCCTACTGGAAACACAAGTCTGGTAGTGTTAGAGTTATGAATCATAGAATATGAAAGTTTGATTAAATTGATAAATGTTAGAAGTATAACAATCTTGAAGATATTAAAAGAAATGTGAAAATATTGGAGGGCAATACAGAGTATCACAGCATTTAAAAAAAGCTTCTCAAGTATTCCTTTCAGAATTGCCTGCACTTCTCGAATCAAAGGTCTGGTTTCTTAACAGAAACTACAATTTCATATTTTCTTTGAATCAGAATCTCAAGAAGTTGAATTTTTTTTCTTAGAAATGTAAGAAATACAGAGACGTTGTAGGGAAAAATAATTTGAAAAATTATTCTCTATAAGAAAGAAATCTCTTCATCAAATTATTTTAGTAACTCTGGTAAAATTTCATCAGAATATTAAGCACACATTTAAAAAAAGATTTTATTGATTTGAAGGTATGGCCAGCATATCTTCTTCAGCCCTTTTTCAAGAAAATATACCTCATTTTTTGTGTAAATACATTGAAAACATTCAAGGAGCGTTGTGACTCACAAATAATATGCTATATACACACACACACACACACACACACACACAGGCAACCTTTAAAATATTTCCTATAATCTCTAAATTTTTGATAACCTTACTGTGTATTATTTTTATTGCTACAAAAATTTGAAGTTTTAAATTTCTTATTTAGTATAAGCATTTAGTAATAACAAATGTGGCAAATAAAATGCAGATTATTCTTAAGAAAAAAAGTAAAGACCAAATTTATTCTTTATGTATAATAGATACGTCAATCAATTCTGAACAATTGTTAAAAATGATAAAATTGGTTACTGTTCTATGACTTTTTTGTGTTGTTTAAAGTCTAAAACACTAAGAAATAATTAATTTGAAAGGAAATATAGAATAACATCCATGTTAACAATGTACATGCTATGGAAGAGTGCTTTAATAGACATGAAGTACTTCAAATGTTGCCAAGTAATTTTGCTACTTTATCATTTAAAATGTATGTGTCGTCAGTGAATGTGTGTGTATATAGCTGCAAAATTAATTTCTAGGCAAAATAAACAAATATTTGAAATAATAACATTTATCCTCACTTTCTAAGATTACTTTCTAAATAGGTT
The DNA here is from genome assembly GCF_000951035.1 of Colobus angolensis palliatus. NCBI lineage: Eukaryota > Metazoa > Chordata > Mammalia > Primates > Cercopithecidae > Colobus > Colobus angolensis. Next base: position 1,147,418 of record NW_012121043.1, read on the forward strand.
TCAATGCACTAAATAATAAAAATTGAGCTTTTGTAAGTTACAATTTAGATGCTATATCACATTTATCTTAATACATTGAAACTGTAATTGCAAATAATTGAACTTCCAATACAAAAGTAAATGAAGTTGCTGAACCAAAAGGAAATTAGCATTGATTGCAGTTTGAGTAAACTGAACAGATTTGGTAGTTCTGATTTATTAAGGTGGCAACTGGTCCTAAACCCATTAACACAGAGATTTAATTAAAGTGTTGTGACTTTTATGAACAAAAGCAAGAACAGGAAACTGCCATAAAAGTATGCTTTCATTTTGATGATGAAAATCAATATAAAAATTGATAGACTAGCATTCTCAAATTAATACGAGGCAACTCAAAGAGATCTATACATAGAATTAGATAATGATGAACATAATGAACACTTTATTTAAAAAACCACAATGAGAGCTAGATAGATATTTGTTTAGCTTTCACACCTGGAATTTAATACTTTGAGCAACAGTGCATAATATCTTGGACAAACACTGCAAAACGGGATATAATCTGCTTACTTAGACAATCAACCCTATATTTTCATGTAGCACTTACCCAGTTAGTGCAAAGTGGAAAGAATACGTATGTCCATGGTTACCTAATATTTTTAGCATAAAAGAGTCTATTAAGCTGAACCAAGAAAATTACACAAATCTCCATATTACTTTGTCTAAACACAGCAAAGTTCTGTTGCAGTTGTGTTTCATAGTCGTCTATTAATAAGTCACTCCACTAAAAAGATCATTAGGCAAACAAGAATGCCATCTGCTTTAATTCTATAAGTCAATCCTATTTTATGACTCAAGTGTTTACAAGACAAATCTAGTTCAGATTAATTAGTTTTATAGGTGAGAAATGTACTCGGCCTGTTACTGTATTCCATGACACAATTTTTAATGAATTAATCACTCATTCAAACCTCATTGCCTCCAACCTGAATAAAACCACCGAGGCTGTCACTGAGAGTAATTCTGACTGAATTTACAAGTGACCAGGGCAATCCTTCTTAGAAAGACCTATTTTGAATTATCCAGATTAATGAAACCAAAGTGAAGTCAACAGAAAGAATTAAAGATATTACCCAGTAGTATCCAAGCTACTAAAGACCAATGAGCTATTGCATTTGGCTAGAATTCTATTTGTGCCAAAATTTTACTTTAATTATGACTACAACTAACAATACTTCTGTTGCTATTATTTCAATTTGTTCCCACTTTCATCTTTCTTTTCCACTTTATTCTCTTCCTCCTCCTGATGCTACGCTGCTGTTCATATTAGTGTTACTGTTGCTGGTAGTATTTCTACTGCTAATGTGTACTGTAGCAAAAGAATCATAGTTAACATTTCTATTTGAATAGAGTGTATTGTACCTTGGGTTGATTACTATTTACTGGCAGATCTTTGATTATTGATATTAAACTGGATTATGCTCATTACCTTTATCAAATTTTTGGCAAAATTCTATCATTATATTGGATACATCTATTCATCTGGGTTTCTATTACTATTTGTCCTTTTATGGCTACTTCTTTAAAGGTGTGTGTATTAGATGTGGATAGTGTTAGCTTCTCAATTAAAGAACCTATTTATGGACTTTAATTTATTTAGTCTTATATCATGTGATGGGGTGCAACATGATGATCAAAATATTCAAAAAACTGATCTCTTTTTTCTGTGAAAGAAATGTATTACCCATCACTAAAGCATAATTAAATATTACCTCACTAATTTTTTTTAAAAGGAAAAGCATTATAAAAAATAAAAAGTAACTGATTTCTACTGAGAATGCTCTCTACTGAGAGTTACTATATAATTTCCTAAGAGGAGAGACAGTCTAACTGAGAATTCTGTTTTGCATGCTTTTTCCTTTTGGGTTAGGTAACATTTTATGAAGGAAACTAATTAAACACAAGTCAAAGACTTTAATAGCCTTACTCTCATGTAATTTTTTTAAAGAAACCATTAACACTATGGAAAATATTAATAGTAACAACTTTAAATTTCAGATTACTAATTTTATTGGCAATAAGAATGCCAACGGGTAGTTTACACACCCACCAAGAGTGTAAAAGCGTTCCGTTTTCACCACATCCAAGCCAACAGCTGTAATTTTATTTATTTTTTTATTAAGGCCATTCTTGCAGGAGTAAGATGGTATCACATTGTGGTGTTAATTTGAATTTCCCTGATAATTAATGATGTTGAGCATTTTTTCATGTTTGTTGGCCATTTGCAAATCTTCTTTTGAGAATTATCTATTCATGTCTTTAGTCCACTTTTTGATAGGACTGTTTTTTTGTTTTTGTTTTTTCCTGATTTGTTTGAGTTCCTTATAGATTCTGGATATTAGTCCTTTGTCAGACATATAGATTGTGAAGATTTTCTCCCAATATGTGGGTTGTCTGTTTACTCAGCTGAGGCTTTTTAGTTTAATTAAGTCCCATCCATTAATACTTGTTTTTGCTGCACTTGCTTTTCAGTTCTTGGTCATGAAGTCTTTGTCTAAGTCAATGTCTAGAAGGGCTTTTCCGATATTATCATCTAGAATTTTTATGGTTTCAGGTCTTAGATTTCAGTCTCTGGTTCATCTTGAAGTGATTTTTGTATAAGGTACCACTATGGAAAACAGTGTGGAGATTCCTTAAAGAACTAATAGGTCGGGCGCGGTGGCTCACGCCTGTAA
>NW_012121043.1:1150536-1163368 GCF_000951035.1 Colobus angolensis palliatus
ATGGCTCCACCATTGGTGGCTCCAACGGTGGAGCCACCAACTATACACCTTCTGTATATATACAATATTAGACATATCATATATGATATATAGTATATATAATTATGATATATATTAATATGGCATATATGGTATATATGAGATATATGGCATATATAGTGAGATATATATGTGCATACAGCATAGAATACTACTCAGCCATAGAAATGAATAAAAAGGAATGAAATAACAGCATTCACAGCAACCTGCATGGAATTGGAGACCCTATTCTAAATAAAGTAACTCAGGAATGGAAAACCAAATATTGTATGTTCTCATTCATACGTGAGAGCTAAGCTATGAGGATGAAAAGGCATCAAAATGATACATTAGACTATGGGAACTCAGATGAAAGAGTAGGTGGGAGAGGAGGGGTAAAAGACTACAAATCGGGTGCTGGGGTGATGGGTGCATCAAAATCTCCGAAATCACCACTAAAGAACTTACTCATCTAACCAAATACCACCTGTTCTCCCAAAACCTATTGAAATAATGATAATAAAAAGAATGGAGAGGAAAGGAGGGTTGGTGTCAGAAGAAAGTTGGCTGGGGAATAAAGGATATTAGAAGCTGGCTTGTTAAAAACAAAATTGAGAGACTCTAATAAAAGTTTGAATTTATTGTTAAAAAAGAATAGGTCATTAATTACCTTTGTTTTTGAGGCCGAGGAAGGATACAGGCAGTGATCAGAAATAGATATAATTATTGGAAATATTTTAATACGTGAAAGGAATGGTAAGTTTCTAAGTATTTGTGATACTTAAGTGTAAAAAAGCAACAACATAAAATAAATAAAAGAAAACATCGTGGAAAAAAGAACGCCAGTGATGAAATAAATGCTGTTTTCAAATCTCTAAAATATTTGACAAAAAATATTTTGGGAATATTTGGCATTGAATCTATATTCGCACAATGGCCACAGTAATCTCTAAGAATATTAATTAGGTTGCTTCACTTGCTGCTTAAAACATGACATCACATTGTAATACTGAGATGACTTAGATGTCCATGACTGAAAAAATGTACAAATCCTGGACACATCCTAACTGTCAAACTATATCTAATATTGCCCTCTCCTATTCTTTCTACATTTTGTCCTAGCTTACTTGTGTTTCGTGAATACGCTCACATTTTCCTAACTGAAGCAAGTTACATATAATATGCCCTCTCTCTGGGAAGCCCCCTCCTTCTTTCTCCATAGAGCTTGATCCATTTTTTTTCTTTAGTTTTCACTCTCAATTTATGTCAATTTCTTTGAAGAGATTCTCACTGTTTGATCTAGATAAAAGAGCACCTTTCCCTCTTATTCTGTCTTAAATCCTACTATTGTTTTCTTTGAGCACTTAATTAAGTGTTTTTTTGTTTCATTTGTTTTCTGATTCTTGTTATTTTTTTGTTTTTGTTTTGCTTGGTTTTTATTATTTATGCCTTACTAGTTTGCTTAATGTCTGCGAGAACTATGTGTGGTTTTTTGTTTCTGTATTCTTGTTATTAATACAGTGTCTTCAATATCATAGGCATTCAATAAATCCTTGTGAAATGAATGATTGAATGCATGCCTTGATTGATTAATAGTTTGAGAAGCAGCAGCCCTGAGGCAGCTTTCTAGCAATTAATCCTGAAAGCAGATATCTAATGTACTATGTATTTTTCTGGTTCACATCCAGCCCTCAGAGTCTTCTTTGTCCTTCAGAGATCTTATTTTAAAACAACGTTTGGGTTTTCTGTTAATCATGAGATTATACAATAAACCAAATATAGTAAAATAAGCTACAAATTTGGGATAAAGAAAAATAGTATAAAGTATAGCTAATAGCACCACATCCAAAATCAATCATGAAGAGAGATATATACATGTACATTTAAAAACACTTGAATTTCCCACTGTAGATGCATGAAATATCAAAGAGTGACTACTTAATAGAAACCAAAAATTTCAGCCTCTGCTCAAGAAAAAGTAGGTAGCTTTGTACATAGTAGAAAGTATGATGAGCAGGTAGCAATCGTTTGCTTTATTTTGGTGTTTCAGAGTTTTTGTGTTGCGTTTTTCTGTTGTTGTCTTTTGGGTTTTAAGTCATGAGATTAAGGCTGTTTTATGTACATTTGGAGACAAGAGAACATATCAAAGTGTTCTATTTTCAAGGGGTTAGAAACATGTAATAAAAGAATTATAATGAAATGTTCAGGACGTATTTATTATGATGACGATAGTCTCCAAATTAGTTAGATAACCAAGTGCAAAATCATTGTATGCCTGAGAAGTTACAAATCCATGATCTGTAAAGGATATGTCAGCCTCATGGATTGAGAAAGGAATAAAAAATGTGGGTTTCTGCTGAAATAGACAGAGAATAATTGTCACAAAAAATTTCAGGGTTAGTGGTAGGACACCACATTGGAAAACTACTCCAAATGTCAACACATAAGTTGGAGATGAAAACATATTTTCTCATATTATTAAGTAAAAATAATACTACAAAGATAATAAAATGTATTATAGGCATGTGAAATCTTTGTTTTTTATTTAATGTGGAGTACATATCATGTGAGAAAACAAAATGATATATTTTTCATATGTGTGTTAAGGGAAATTTCCCACAAATAAGGCGATTAGGGAACACTTTTGAGGAAATGATGTCTGTATAAATTTCCCGTTGCTGCTGTAACTTATTACTACAAATTCAGTGGCTTAACACAACATAAATGTATAATCTTATAGTTCTGGTGATCAGAAGCCTTAAAAATGAGTCTACAGGTCTGTATTCCTCTACAGGAGGATCTAGGGGAGAATTTGTTTCCTTACCTTTTCCAACTTCTAGAAGTTTCCTTCTTTGCTTTGTGGTCCCTGCCTCCTCCTTCAAACCCAGTAATTTTGAACAATAACATATTTTCTTCCCACTGACATCTGCTTCTATTCTTTTATCCGTTCTGACTGTTAGTAAGGATCCTTGTTGTTAAATTAACTTAAATGTGACTTGAGTCCGCCTCTATACCTTGAGTCCCTACGTAGCAAACTGCAACATAACTTAGAAGTATAAAACAGCTGAATTCAGCCAGTAATTATTAGTCAGGTTTCAGGCAATTACAAACAGCCAACTCATAACATCATGCCCAAATAAGGCAAAAGCCTAGCTGATGCGAATCAGGTGATTATTCCACTTTTCTTCCATAAAAGCTTGCTTGCAGAGCACTGAACCTCCACTGGTTTAGCGTGCTGCTCAATTCATGAATGCTTCTGTATTAGCCTCTTCTTGCAGGGGTACAAAGAAATACCTGAGGATGGGTAATTCATAAAGAAAACAGGTTTAATTGGCTCATGGTTCTGTAGGCTTTACAGAAAGCATGGTGCTAGCATCTGCTTCTAGTGAGGACCCCAGGAAGCTCACAATTATGGCAAAAGACAAAGGGGAATAAAGAGTCTCACATGATGAGAGAAAGAGCAAGGAGGTGGGGAGGAGTCACACACTTGATTTTTTTCCTTTGAGGACATTTTTAAATTTTATTTTATTATTATAATTTTTTTAACTTTAAGTTCCAGGATACAAGTGCCTAATGTGTAGGCTTGATACATAGGTATATGTGTGCAGGGTGCATGCGGGGCTTAAAGCCACACGCTTTTAAAGAACTAGATCTCAGGAGAACTCACTGATCACCAAAGGGTTGGCACTAAGCCATTCGTGGGGATGCATCCCCATGATCCAGTCACCTACCACAAGGCTTCACCTGCAACACTGGGAATCACCTTTCAACACGAGATTTAGAGAGAACAAACATCCAAACTGTAGCAGCTTGTTTGCCCAAATAAACTCTACTAAATTGCATTTATCTAACGTTTTTCTTATAACATTGTGATTAAATGAGGTCCATTTGGCTAACCCAGGAGAATCTCCCTATTACAAAATGTGTAATTTTATCATATCTAGAAATTCCGCTTTACCATGTAAGGTAACATATTCACAGATTACGGAAATCAGAACATGGACATCTTTGGGGGGATGCTGCTCAGCGTACCATAACATTTCAGCTAAAATTGGAAGGAAAAGAAGGAGCCAGTCACAGGAAAACTGGAAGGGATCCTGCCTACTCTGGAATCCCTAGGAAGCAGATCCTCAGTGAAAGACTTCATGGCAGCTGGCTCTTTTGGAAGCGATATGAGAAGCTAAAAGTGAGAATATAAAATGATATTTGAGATGATAATGAAAGAATAATCAATAAAGAGTGTGCTAATACACAAATTATTAATATGAGCAACTGGCTCAATCCTGCTGCGAATTCTTTGTGCAGCAAATCTCAGAATTCTACTGGTAGAATATGGAGAGTCTGGGCCTAGCATAATCCCGTGCATGAAGGTCAATCAAGCTCCCAAGTTTCTCCCAATAGCTATTAGACAGTCCAGAAGTGATGCCAGAAGGAGAGAGAGAGGCAAGGATGTTTGACACGAGAGGCTGTTGGCTCTCCAAAGCTGCACTGTGAAATCACAAGAAGTTGACTGGATGTATGTTTTGAAAAAAGTAGTATTTGTTATAGACTGCAAAATATTCAAAAATTATGAGACTCACCCAAAACTTTCAAAGGTCTTGTGATATAGTATATGAAAATGTATTGTGTAATAATTACAGAACAATAAAGCATTATAGTACATTACACGATTTGGAGCAAATATGCAGTATTGGAGGAAAAACAAACAAACAAAAAAAAACCAAAGCTACCAGAGCAATAAGTTTAGTCCTAAATAGTCAGTTAATGTTATATTGTAGGTTTAGTTATAGGCCTGTATGACTTGTAAAAATAATTTGGATACTCCAAAGAAGAAATATTTGTTAAGGTAGAATAAACAGCTTAAAGCAAAATTTTAAAAAGTATTACTACTTACTACAAGCTGGGTTTGATGTCTCACGCCTGTAATCCCAGCACTTTGGGAGGCCCAGGTGGGCAGATCACGAGGTCAAGAGATTCAAGACCAACCTGGCCAACATGGTGAAACCCTGTCTCTACTAAAAGATACAAAAATTAGCACTGCGTGGTGGCACGTGCCTGCAGTCCCAACTAAGCGGGAGGCTGAGGCAGGAGAATTGCTTGAACCCAGGATGCAGAGGTTGCAGGGAGCCAAGATCACACAACTGCACTGCAACGTGGTGCCAACGTGAGACTCCGTCTCAAAAAGAAAAAGCAAAAAAGATGATTATGTATGTTATAGCATGTTTTGCAGTAAATATGAATTTTCTGGATGGAGAATGTTTCGATTTTAAGGGAGAAAGATATGCTAAGTAGCCTGTTAATAGATATTATTTGGTTACCTTATTTAATCATTCAAAAATATTTATTAAATGTCCAACATGTGTTACTCATTATTTCAGATGCTAGTGTTCTAGTATTGAATGGAACAGTGGAAGTATCTAGTGCTCATGAAGTTTCCATACTTGATATGTATATAACATTTGATTATTAAAAGTTGAAATATATTCATATATCATATAAAGTTTATCTTCATACATAAAATTTATAATATAAATAATAAATATATTGAACTATGACATAATCAAAGTATATAAAATTTTTGTTATCCACAATCCTTTCAAAATATATTCAGTATGGGGTGTTTTTCTCTCTTAACTAGATAAAACTTCTTCAGACACATAACTTATTTTGTCAGTGTTTTTTTTTTTTTTTTTTTTTTTTTTTTTTTTGAGATGGAGTCTCCCTCTGTCGCCCAGGCTGGAGTGAGTGGCGCCATCTTGGCTCACTGCAAGTTCCGCCCCCCGGGTTCCCGCCATTCTCCTGCCTCAGCCTCCCGAGTAGCTGGGACTACAGGCGCCCGCCACGTCGTCCTGCTAGTTTTTTGTATTTTTAGTAGAGATGGGGTTTCACGGTGTTAACCAGGATAGTCTCGATCTCCTGACTTCGTGATCCACCCATCTTGGCCTCCCAAAGTGCTGGGATTACAGGCACGAACCACCGCACCCGGCCATTTTGTCAGTCTTTTAAATAAAAGCGTTTGAGACTATTTAGATACTAAATACTTTTAGATTCTAAATGAAATATTTCATTTCTGTATTCAGCATTTCCATTTTATTCAATTGTCGAATTTATCCTTATTCACAGAAATGGCACTTAAGCTCCGGCTATACAAGTGTACCAGCTGGAGACAGGCATTGGCATCTGGCCCCTTTCATAAATAAAGATTTTGGCAGGTTAGAATCACAGTCATCACCATCCCTCTGCCTTTCTCCATACAACTGCTTCTCTCCTTTCCTGCTCATTAGCTATAGTTTATCACCCTCCCAGAGTCAATCTGATAGGAGATAGAGAGGCCAGAGGCTATGTGATGAGTACCCCTGCATACACATGTATGTGCACACAACTAACTGGGCACCTCATTCTTCCTCAAAAAAAAAAAAAAAATCAGAAGGTTCATCTCCACATCTTCCATTTTTCTTGTTCAGAAACAATTCCTACAGAATTTTGGTGGACCTCTTTCCCTTAGGGGTAACATACAAAAAAATTTAGTGAGAGAAACTATAGCCCACTCCACTGCAGTTATTCTTGAGGCCACATTGTAAATACATCATCTTCCCAAAACCAGGAGATATTAAGTCAGAAGTATAATAACATTATCCACCTAATAGCAAGATTAATTTATTAAAATAATGTCAGGGCTTTGTCTTTAATGACACAATATGATCAGATATTTAGTTGGTACTGATGGTATTTGTTGATATATACATAGAAGAGTTTTGTACTGTTTGGTACTGATAGTATTTGTTGATATATGTGTAGAGGAGTTTTATATAGTTGGTACTGATGGTATTTGCAGATAGATGTGTAAGGGGGTTTTAAATGTTTCCTCTACTCTTTGAAAGTTTGATAATTATGGTCTCTGGAATAAACTTATGTCGGCGCATTAACAGGAGATAAAGCATTCACATTTATCATGAACATACGCAAGGGAACTTCACAAAATACAAGACTCAAAGAAGGGCCAGATGGCTGGCATTCTTATAGCATGGGGAGAGTGACTTGGAACTTCTGGAAAGAAGTAGCAACAAATTATGGGAGGGTGACAGGAGGAGATGTATGGCTGACAAATGTTGCCTTGTTGTGTAGATAAAATCTCCCAGGTATTAAATGTTATTTCAAGGAAGAACTGTCAAAAGAATAGATACTAGCTTTGGAAAACATCTATCTAGGAAACATACTTACCTTTAGTTACTTTTCCTATGATTTTGTTAATCTTCCCTGGTTGAGCTTCCATGGAGGGGACAAAAGTGCTCCTTTTCAAAGAATCTATCTCTAGGCAGATAAGGGAAGTTTTGGAAGATCATTTCCCTGCTCTACAAGGGAAATGATATTTGAGATGGGAAGAAGGGAAGAAGATGGGTGAGAGGAAGTCAAGAGAAGAGTGGGCAGACTTTGCTTCTCCTTTAGTTCAAAGCCCTCAATATGCCAAAGTGCCAAACTTTGGGATACTGTTTTCTGAACCCGTACACACCCATCAACTGCGTTTCAACCCTTTCAAACTCAGCATACACAAATGTAAATCTAATATTACATATAAACATACTGATGAGTCTTGTCAGAGCATCTGCATAAAGTAATGAATGTGAAGCACTCACATTAAAAAACCAATGTAGTCTCACTGTGGCATATATAATAATTGCATATTTCTGATTGTGCACTTGTATCTTGACATTTTGCAGCCTCAAATTTCACATTAAATAAAAAGGCTCAGCAATTGTTCTAATACCTTAAAACAAACATATTACTACTCTCTGTAAAGACAAGCACAGTTTATTGTAGATGCCAAACTTTTATTACTTTTCTGGCTAAAGGCAGAAAGACTCAAAGAGTGGATTTAAATGCAATTGTAACGAAAACGGAGAGTATATAAACCAAGTGTGGCAACCCCTTGTCTACAGTACCCCAAAGTAACCAAGAGGTATTGTAATTACTAGATCACATCAAACCTAAACTTTTTATATATATTTGAAAATAGACATTGAAATGGAAACATGCAACAGAGGTAAAGAAGACAAGGGCTTTTTTCTTTTTTTTTAGATGGAGTCTCCCTCTGTCTCAGGCTGGAGTGCAGCTGTGTGATCTTGGCTCACTGCAAGCTCCGCCTCCCGGGTTCATGCCGTTATCCTGCCTTAGCCTCCGGAGTAGTTGGGACTACAGATGCCCGCCATCAATTTTTTGTTTTCATATTTTCAGTAGAGACAGGGTTTCACCGTATTAACCTGGATGGTCTCAATCTCCTGACCTCGTGATCTGCCTGCCTCAGCCTCCCAAAGCGCTGGGATTACAGGCTTGAGCCACCGCACCCGGCCTAAAGAAAAAATGAGGATGGTGACTATCTTCGTTTTCTATTGCTTCTAACGTAACACTAGAAACCAGGTAATTTATAAAGAAAATGAATTGATTTCTTTCCGTTGTGCAGGCTAAGCAGTCCAAGGTAAGGGAGGGGACACATCAGATGACAGCGATCTTGCTACTGGAGACTCTCAGTGCCCTGAGCTGGTGCGGGGCCTTAGATGGTGAGATGGCTGAGCGAGTTTGTTCAGGTCTCTCTTTCTCAGCTTATAAACCCCTAGTCCTGCTCTCATGGTAATCCATTAATACATCAATCTCTTAACTCATAGATGAATGCATCCATTCATGAAGGCAGTCCCCACATGACTTAGTCACCTCCTAAAGGCTCTAGCTATTCAAGACTGCTACGTTGGGTATTAAATTTCAACATGAGTTTTAGAAACCATAGCAGTTACATACGTTGTTTTGGCACAAATATCTTTGCCTACTACAATCAATAACAAGGGTGCGTTAGCTCAAAGTTGGACATCCAGTTGCTGCGTAAAAGTCCTCCTGGAAGTAATTTTTTTTTTTGTAAGGTTACGGTGGCCTTTGTGCAAGGTTGTGTTTTTCACTGAGCTTTTGAGATCGTTCTCTTATCGGGTATGTGTGCATGAGAACCCTCTCTTCATGGCATTTTCTGGCTGCGTTTGTCAGGGTGTGAAACACAGGTGACTCTGTTTTGATCCTGACAGCTTTCACAGTCACAGGGTTTACCCACATAGACAGGAAGGGAGTGACTTAAATTGAGCTTGGCTCCCAAATGATTTTCCTCAGTCTCACCATTTGTTTCCAGAATAAGGAAAAAAAAGGGGAGGGATATGTTTTGCCAAAGGAAAGAAAGCTCCTTTCTTCCCTCAACTAATACTAATTGCTCTCTCTGTTTTCCTCTCTTTCTGATCTTATCAGAGGCAGATCAGAAACTAATTTAAGAAATCTTGTGACACGACCTACTCATACTCTAGGCAGAGGTCCTTAAAGTTCACTAGTTTATTAGTGTCCTACTAAATTATACCAATTATCAGCCCTTACTCCTCCTCATTGAGTCGTCTGAGATGGATTTCCAGCAAAAGCCATTTTTTATTGATAAATAACAATTGTACATATTTATGGGGTAACTGTGATCTTTGATACATGTATACAATGTGTAATGGTGAAACCAGGGTATTTAGGGTATGCACCTTCTCAAACATTTACTATTTTTTGTGTTGGAAACATTTCAAATCTTCCTTTCTAGCTATTTTAAAATATGCAATACAATGTTGTTAACGCTAATTATTCTACTGTGCTATTGAACACTAGAACCTACATTTTCTATGTAATCCAGCTCTTTAGACCCCAAAATCTTCCAAGCCACTGGTAACCATCCTATTTCATTTAGCATAATGTCACCGATTTTACCAATGTTTCTGCCAATGACAAAACTTCATTCTCTTTTATGGCCGTATAAGATTCCATTGTGTATACATACCATCGTTTCTGTGTCCATGCATCTGTTAATGAACACTTAGGTTGATTCACTACTTTGGCTATTGAAAATGGTGCCACAATAAATATGAGAGTGAAAATATCTTTTCAATATACAGATATGCTTTTTTTATTTTTTTAGAATATATACCCAGTAGTAGGATTGCTGGATCATAGGGCATATATATGTTTAGTTTTTGGAGCAATTTCAATACACTGTATTGCAATGGCTGTGCTAATTTACATTCCTACCAACCATGTACCAGTGTTTCCCTTTCCCCATGTCTTTTCCAGCATTTGTTATTGTTTGTCCTTTTAATAATAATAATAGCCATTTGAACTGGAGTGAGATGATATCTCATTTTGATTTGTATTCCCTTGATGATTACGATCTTGAGCAATTTTTCTTATACTTGGTGGTCATTTGTATATCTTCTTTTATAAAATTCCTACTCAGGTCAATTTTTTATTTTAAAATTATATAGTTAGATAGATAGATAGATATTGAGTAGTTTGAGTTTATATATTCTGGATATTAACTCCTTGTCAGATGTAGAGTTGGCAAATATTTTCTTTAATTCCATAGGTTGTCTCTTCAGTCTGTTAACTATTTACTTTGCTGTTCAGTGCATTTTAGCTAATGTAATTCCATTTGCCTATTTTTGCTTTTGCCGCCTATGTTTTGAGATTTATCCCCAAAATAATTGCCCAGACCAATGTCCAGTAGAATTTCCTCTATGTTCCCTTCTAGTAGTTTTATATTTTCAGGTGCTGGATTTAAGACTTCATTCCATTCTGAGTTGCTTTTCACAGAAGATAAGAGACGAAGATCTAATTTTTGTAGACCCCTTCTGTATCAGGATATTCAATTTTCACAGCACCATTTAATGAAGAAAGTATCCTTTCCCCATGGTATGTTCTTGGTGGCTCTGTTAAAAAACAGTTTGGCTATAAATGTGTGAATGTATTTCTGGGTTCTCTATTCTGTTCCACTGGTTTATCTGTCTTTGTTTTTGCCAGCACCATACTATTTTTCTTACTATAGCCTTTTTGTATATTTGAAAGTCAGAAAATGTGACGCCTTTTACTATAATTCTTCTTTTTTTTTTTTTTTTTATTGGCTAGGATTTCTTTGGCTCTTTGGGGTCTTTTGTGATACTATATCAAATTTAGGAATTTTATTTTTTATTTCTGTAAAGAATGTCATCAGTATTTCGGTAGGAAAATCATAGAATCTTTAGATCACTTTAATATGGACAATTTAACAATATTAATTATTCAAATCTATGAACATGGATATATTTTGAATTTTTTGGGCACTCTTCAATTTCTTTGGTTACTACTTTATAGCTTTTATTGTAGAAGCATTTCCCTTCTTTGCTTAAATTTACTCCTATGTATTTTTAACAGCGATTATAAATGAGATTGTAGTTTTTATTTCATTTTCTGATTGTTGACTGTTAACATTTAGAAATGCTATTGATTTTTGCATGTTAATTTTATATCCCGCAAATTTACTGAATCTATTTATCAGTTCTAACAGTCCTTTGGTGCAGTCTTTAGATTTTCTAACTGTAGGATCATTGTGTTTGTGAACCAAGATAATTTTCTCCGGATCATAAAGGAAAGGCTTTAATTTTTCCCTATTCTGTTTGATGGAAGCTGTGGGTTTCTGATATATACTTTTATTGTCTTGAGGTAAGTTACTTCTATCTATACCTGGTTTGTTGAGGGTTATTATCACAAAGAAATGTCAGATTTTATCAAATGGTTTTGCTTTATCTATTAAAACTCATACAGTTTTGGTTATCAATTCTGTTAATGTAATATACCATGTTTATTGATTTGCATATATTGAGCCATCATTTAATCCCTGGAATGAGTCTAATTTGATCAGAATAAAAATATTTTAATGTGTTCTTGAATGTAATTTGCTAGTATTTTGTTGAGGATTTTTTTCATCTATGCTCATCAGGGATATTGACCTGTAGTTATCTCTTTTTGTGTTTTTGTTTGGTATTGATATCAGGATAATGCTGGCCTCATACAATGCATTTGGAATTTTCTGTTCTTCAATTTTTTAAAAATTAGTTGAGTAGAATTGATATTAGTTCTTTAAACGATTAGGAGAATTTGGAAGTGAAGTCATCAGATCATTGGCTTTTGCTTGATGAGAGACTTATTACTGCTTCCATGTTATTATTTGTTGTTGGTTTGTTCAAGATTTTAGTTCATGGTTCAGTCTTGAAAGGTTGTATGTGTCCAAGTATTTATATATCTCTTTTACGTTTTCCTATTTGTTGACACATAGTTATTCATAGTAGTATTCAGTGTTCCTTTGATTTCTGTGGTATCACTTGTAATATATTCTTTTGCATTCCTGATTTTATTTATTTGTGTCTTTTTTCTTTTTTCTTGGTTATTCTAGCTACAGGTTTATCATTTCTTTAAAATCTCAAATAAAGCAACTTTTTGCTTTGTTGATCGTTTGTACTTTGTAGTCTCAAATTCTTTTGCTTTACTCTGATCTTTATTATTTCTTTCCTTCTAATAATTCTGGGTTTAGTTTGTTCTTGCATTTTTAGTTCCTTAAGGTGTATTGTTAGATTGTTTACTTGAAGTCTTTCTATTCTGTTGATGTAGGTATTTGTTGCTATATACTTCCCTCTTAGGATCACTCTTGCTGTATGCCGTAAGTTTTATTCTGTTGTGTTTCCATTTTCATTTACCTCAAGAAAATTTCAAAATCTTCTTTGTTATTTCTTCATTTCCCCATTCATATTTCAAAAGCATGTTTAATTTTTATGAATACATATAGTTTGCAAAGTTCCTTCTTTTGTTGATATTTTTTCTTTCTTTTTTCTTTTTACATTCTACCAATAATTTTTTTATTATTATTATACTTTAAGTTCTAGGGTACATGTGCACAACGTGCAGGTTTGTTACATATGTATACTTGTGCCATGTTGGTGTGCTG
>NW_012121043.1:1164868-1165327 GCF_000951035.1 Colobus angolensis palliatus
GCCTCCCAAAGTGCTGGGATTACAGGCTTGAGCCACCGCGTCCGGCCACCATTTATTAAATAGGGAATCCTTTCCCCATTTCTTGTTTTTCTCAGGCTTGTCAGAGATCAGATGGCTGTAGATGTGTGGTATTATTTCTGAGGGCTCTGTTCTGTTCCCTTGGTCTATATCTCTGTTTGGGTACCAGTACCATGCTGTTTTGGTTACTGTAGCCTTGTAATACAGTTTGAAGTCCGGTACTGTGATGCCTCCAGCTTTGTGTTTTTGACTTAGGATTGTCTTGGCAATGCGGGGTCTTTTTTGGTTCCATATGAACTTTAAAGCAGTTTTTTCCCATTCTGTGAATAAAGTCATTGGTAGCTTAATGGGGATGGCATTGAATCTATAAATTACCTTGGGCAGTATGACCATTTTCACGATATTGATCCTTCCAATCCATGAGCATGGAATGTTCTTCCA
>NW_012121043.1:1170962-1172155 GCF_000951035.1 Colobus angolensis palliatus
TGCTCCTGAATGACTACTGGGTACATAAGAAAATGAAGGCAGAAATAAAGATGTTCTTTTGTTGATTTCTCATTCTATTCCACTGTGTTTAGAAAAGGTACTTGGTATAATTTTGATTTTTTAAAAATTGTTAAGTCTTGTCTGGGGACCTAAAATATGGTCCGTCTTTGATAATGATCCATGTGTTATTGAGAAAAACGCATATTTTGCAGGTGTTCAATGCAATATTCCGGAGATATCTTTTAAGCACATTTGGTTTAGAGTGTAGTTTAACTTTCATATTAATTTTCTGTATAGGTGAATTTTGTATTGATGAAAGTTGATTGTTGAAGTTCCCTATTGTTATCAAACTGTAGTCAACTTCTCTTTTCTGGTCTATCAATATTTATTTTCTATATTTAGGTGTTCTCGTACTGGGTGCATACATATTTAGAATTGTTATATCTTCCTGTGGGATTAACCACTTCATCACTATATAGTGAACTTTTTAGTTTCTTTTTATGTTCTTTGACTTGTAGTCTGTTTTACCTGATAGAAGTATAGCTAATCCTGCTATCGTTTTGGTTTCCACCTGCATGGAATGTCTTTCTTCATCCCTTCTATTTGAGTCTATGGGTGACTTTTTAGGTGAAGTGTTTCTTGTAGGCAGTCTATAGTTGAGTCATTTTATTTATTTATATTTTTAATTGACAAATAATAATTGTATATATTTGTGGGGTACATGACAATATTTCAATGTATACATTGCATAGTGATCATATAGAGAAATTTTCATATTAAATACCTCAAATATTTGTTATTTCTTTGTGTTGGGGACATTTCAATATTCTCCTTTTAGGTATTTTCAATTATATAATATGTTATTGTTAACTATAGTCATCTTACATTGATATAGAATACTGTATTTTATTCCTACTGTCTTGCTGTAATTTTGTATCCTTTAGCAATTCTCTTCCAATCCCACCTTTACCCCTATCCTTCCCAGATTGTATTGTCGTGTGTTCTACTTTTTATTTCTATGAGATTAATGTATTTTAGCTGTTAAATAAAAGTAAGACCATGCCATGTTTCTTTTAATTCCTGGCTTATTACACTTTGCATAATATCCTCCACTTCCATTTATGTTCCTGCCAGTGACAAGATTTTTTTCCTTTTTAAGGCATGTGTATATATCATGTTTTCCTTATTCATTC
>NW_012121043.1:1172705-1178819 GCF_000951035.1 Colobus angolensis palliatus
CCTTTTGGCCATTTGTATGTTGTCTTTTGAGAAATGTCTCTTCATATCATTTGGCCATTTTTATATTGGATTATTTGTTTCTTTCCTATTGAGATCTTTGAATCCTTTATATATTCTGAATTTTAGCCCTGATCAGAAGACAAGTTTGAAAATATTTTATCCCAGTGTGTAGGCTGTCTTTTCACAATGTTGAGGTTTTCTTTTCTGTGCAAAAGTTTTTTAGTTTACTACAATTCAATTTGTTCATTTTTGCTTTTACCTCCTGTGCTTTTATGTTTTCTTTTTCGTTTTTGGACGGAGTTTCGCTCTTGTTGCCCAGACTGGCATACATACAATGGCACGATCTCAGCTCATTGCAACCTCTGCCTCCCAGGTTCAAGCAATTATCCTGCCTCAGCCTCCTGAGTAGCTGGGATTACAGACGTGCACCATCACATCTGGCTAATTTTGTGTTTTTAGTAGAGACAGGGTTTCTCCATGTTGAGGCTGGTCTCAAACTCCTGACCTCAGGTGATCCGCCCACCTCGGCCTCCCAAAGTGCTGGCATTACAGGAGTGAGCCACCGGGCCTGGACTTAAGATCTTATTGATAAAATCTTTCCCTAGAACAAACTTCTTAAGTGCTTCCCCTATATTTGTTTCTAGTAGTTTTATAGTAGTTTAATCATTTGAGATCTTATGTTTAGTTCTTTCATTAATTTTGATTATATTTTTGTATAGAGTGGGAGGTGGGGGTCTAGTTTCACTCTTCTGCATATGGATACCCATTTTTTCTAACATTATTTATTGAAGAGACTGTCATTTCCTCACAAATATGATTGGTACCTTTGTTAAAATTAGTTGACTATAAATATAAATTTATATAATCAATTAATTAATTAGATTATGTTATGTGTCTTTTGTTTCATCAGTCTGTGTCAATTTTTATGCCAATGTCATGCTGTTTTTATGACTACAGCATTTAATATATTTTGAAGTCTTGTAGTTTGATATCTCCAGCTTTGTTCTTTTTACTCAGGATAGCTTTGGGTATTCTGGGTCTTTTTTGGTTCTATACAAATTATAGAATTATTTTATCTATTCTTGTGAAGAATGTCATTAGTGTTGTGATTGAGAATGTGTTGAATCTACAGATCACTTGGGTAGTATTGTCATTTTAACAATATTAATTTTTCTGATCCATGAGCAAGAAATGTCTTTTCATTTGTTTGTATCCTTTTTTTTTCTCTCATCAGTGTGTGGTTTTTGTTTTTTTTTTTTTTTTTTTTCCTTGTAGAGATCTTTCAACTCTTTGGTTAACTTTATTCCTAGATCTTTTATTTTATTTTTTTGTGGCTATAATAAATTGGGTTGCCTTAATGATTTCCTTTTTAGTTTGTTGGTTTTTCATGTATAGAAGTATTACTAATTTCTGTATATTGATTTTGTGTCCTGCAAACCTACTGAATTTGTTTATCTATGTCTTCATTTGCATGGAATATTATTTGCCAAAATTATAGCAGTGATTGGTATTCATAGCAAGGATTGGTTTCTTTGCTGTGCAGGACCAGAGTTGCAGCCAATCCTGGGCTCAAGCTCCACATGGCTGGAGTTGGGACATTCAGAAATCCGTGTTAGTCTGACATAATAAAAATGAAGTCTTAGTGCCGTAAAGGTGTGTTGGTTACTGGCCCCCAGAGCAGTATGCACCCCAGAGATGGCTCAAGATTTAAGATGGGGCCATGCTAAAGCAGATTGGCTCCCTGGAGGTGGGACAGGGAGTGCAGAGCTGTGCTATTAATCCCAGAAAATATTGTGTAGTCCCTGGCAATTCTCCAAACTGGGTTCAGGTCAGTGGGGACTGTGAGACTCTTCTGTTTTAAGTATAGTAAGTATTTGTAGGGGTATTGGAGGCTTGTGGGGGTCTTCTGTTTACCTTTTTCCTGCAATGGAATGTCCCTCCTGACTTCAAGCGACCAAATTTGGGTGAGAGAGACACAGGTGCAGAAGCTAAGCTCCTCCATGCTGCTCTCTTAGACTTCCAATAACCACAGGTACATTTTCACTCTTCCACTGCAATCCAGCACTATTTCTCTGATACTCTAGTCAAGTCGTAGCTGTTTATTTATTGCCTGTTCCTTTCCTGTGAGGGATGATAAATGCTAGACATTTCTAGTCAGCCATGGTGCTGGGTCTCATTTTACTATGTGTTTAGCTCTTATATGTCTTTTAATTGAAGAATGCAGTCCATTTATGTTTAAAGTTATTATTGATAGTTAAGGATTTATTACTGAAATTTTGTGGTTTTCTGGTTGTTTTATATATCATTCCTTCCTTTTTCTTCTCCCATTCCATTCCTTTGTAGTTAAGTAATTGTCTTTAGTAGTATATTTTGATCCTGTGTTATTTATTTTTAGTGACTTTATTATGGATTCTTGCTTTGTGGTTATCATGAGGCTTGCCATTCATTTATCTCTCTTTCATGTCTAAAGAAGATCTTTGCTAGGTACGGTATTCTTGGCTGCCAGTATTTTTACTTCAGCATTTTAGACAAAGAATCCAGCTCAGTCCTGGACTGCAGGATTTCTGCTGAGAAATCTGCTGAAGGTTGTATTGAGGTTCCACTGAATGTAATGTATTTTTTTCTCTTGCTGATTTATTTCATGCCTTTCATTTTTGCTAATTTAATTATTGAGGAATTTATCTTCGAGCTGTATTTGGTTGGTGATCCCCCACCTTCCTGTACTTACATGGTGGTATATCTCTCCAGAATTAAGAAATTTTTAGCCATCTTTTTCTTAAATATGGTTTCTAGGCCTTTTTTTTTTTGCCTATCTCCTTTGGGAATTCCTATCATGTGGAGTTAGTTAGCTTGAGAGCATTGCATAGTTATCATAGGACTTCTTAATTTTTATTAATTAATTATTTTTCCTTTCTGCTCCTCTGATTTGCTAACTTCATATGTTCTGTCTTCAAGAATGTTAATTCGTACCTCTGTTTGTTCAAGTGTGTAGTTGAAGCTTTCTAACGAGTTTTTCAATTCAGTTATTTTAATTTTTGTGTCTAGGATTTCTGTGTTTTAACTGTTTGTATTTCATTGTCCAATTTCTCAAATTGTTCCTTGGATGTTTTAGATTTTCAATTTACATTTTCTTGTGATTTTCAACTTTTTAAAGATTATTCTGAATTCTGTAACCCCTTGTAAATCTATTTTTCTAGTTCCATTGCTCAACACTCTTTGTTTCTTTTTCTGTGATATTTTCCTGAGTTTTTACAATCTTTTAATCTTTATATTGATACCTGCATATCTGAGGAGACATCTACCTCTTCCAGTTTTTGCAAGTGTTTTATGATGGTATTAGATTTTTACTACTTACGATTGGAATATAAATGCTGACCTGTTTCTTGTCACCCTGGGAAGAACTTTTGGTGGTCATGAGAACCAAAGCGCTGCACCGGAGCTAACTGATTGCACTGCCATTGTTTCCTGGTCTGGGGAAGACTTGTAGCTAAAATTGAATCTTAAATTCTGCTTTTGACCTTAATTGCTTCCCTGTAATTGTTTTTTGGTTTGGAGGAGACTTATAATGAGCATCCTAAATTAGTTTCTGAACTATATTGCTGCTATGTCATTGTTTTCTAGTCTGAGGAAGACTTAAGCAGAAACCAGAAGTTAATACCAACTGCTTAGTTGTTTTTGCATCAAGGGAGGTCTCAACATAAGCTCCTGAGCTCTGTACAAAATCTGGTTAGGAATTCAGTCCTTCTCACAACTTGTGCCCCTTGCAAAATTATGGTCCTGAGGAGTCTCTTTTGAGTGATATCACCACTGATCACAGTACATATTAGACATCAAGATTTGTGCACCAGTCAATATTTGGTGTTTAACCCCAGGTGGTTCAGCCTTCCGGGCACTCCCAGTGGTTCCTGTGGTACAGAACCAGAGTGGATTTTCTATGAATTTTTGCATACCAAGGGAAATATTAAACATGAGCTTCTAATTCCCTCCTCTCACCTTGGAAGCATTAGGCCTAGAGAAACTTTCTGCATGTGACATTTGCTAGCTTGAGGGGGAAGGGACAGTCTGAAACTATCATTTTTCTTACCAGTCATGGATTCTCTCAATTCTGTGGGCCTGGAGGTTCTGCCATCTCTTCCCTGGGTTCTGGTAAACTCAGCATAGTTTTCTTGTCCTTGAATATTTTTGTGGAAAGAGTCTTGGTGAAGGATCCTCTATTCTACCATCTTGCTGATGTCAATTGGTCATTTTAAGACCAGTAAATAGTTCTAAGGTATATAATACACTCCCAAGTACACAGAATTTACAAAGACTCATTATTACAATGGATATCAAATGTAAATTCCTACTTTATGAGAAAACACTAAATCTCATATTCTTGCTTCATGGTTTAAATAGTGATTTAAATTGAGTAACACTTTTAAAGTATAAGCTTTTATGTGATAAGATTGTGCATAATGAAATGATAATAATAATCCCTTTATATGCCCACGGTCAAGATATTCTCCAAGGCAGAACAAGCCTTTTTCCATCCCACTAATCTATACAAATGTAAACCCTGTTGAGATAACTCTAAATTATGAGCACAAGAAGCGCAGTGTTTTCTGTAAAGAAGATAGGAAAACATATCTTTAGTCTTAAAATGTAATACTATTTTAAGGGATTCTTCAACTAAAAACATTCTTTTTATAAAAATAATTACTTGAATCTATAGAAAATTGTGCTATAATAATGTTTGAATAATTACTCTTTGAAAAATTAATCATAACATTACATCACACCAAAAATTATTTTAAATGAACATAATTTTATATTATCGGTTAGTATAACATAAATGTTCAAGCTAAAGTCTAATATGTACATATTAATAGATAAAAATTTATTTATTTGGTGAATAGAAATTATAAGATTGACAATAAGATATTTAAAAACATATTGATATTTTAAAAATAAGTAATCAAACCTTATTTCAAATCTAAATTAGTATAATACAACCTCTATTTAATTTAACTATATTTAGTGATTATCCTAAAAATAATTCTCAAATTAGAAAAATATTGTTTTTATATATATTTGTGTGTGTGTGTCTGTGTGTGTATCAGTAATATTGTATTTCTACTTATAGCAAGGTTGTAATACCTTTTATTTTTAATCTCACTCATAAAATATTCTTAATATATTTTTACATTGTAATTATAAATAATTGCTATTTGTGACATTTAAATTTTACTTACAACATTATCTTCAATTTAACTTATTTCTAAATATTTGGAGTAGAAATACTTTGTTATTTTATCTTCTATTAGAAGAATAGCAACTGCTTCTAAAAGGCAACTGTCACTTTCCCTGTATTTCCTATGGCAACAAGTGTCATTATTATGTGTACAATTTATTTTCAGCACTATGCATAACTATCTCTAAAACAAGCATCTAGATACTCTTAAAAATTATTATTTATTTATTTTTTATTATTATTTTTTGAGACAGAGTCTCTCTCTGTCGCCCAGGCTGGAGTGCAGGTGGCGTGATCTCTGTTCACTGCAAGCTCCACCTCCCGGGTTCACCCCATTCTCCTGCCTCAACCTCCCGAGTAGCTGGGACTACAGGCGCCACCACCACTCCCAACTAATTTTTGTATTTTTACTGTTTTTGTATTTTTACTGGAGACGGGGTTTCACCATGTTGGGCAGGCTGGTCTCAAACTACTGGCCTCAAGTGATCTGCCTGCCTCGGCCTCCCAAAGTGCTGGGATTACAGGCATGTGTCATTGCAATGAATTGTTTAAAACAAATGAAAGTTAGCAGACATAAAACACTTAGAAATAAAAGTTCAAAAGACATAATTAGAGTTTCAGGTAATAAATTTAATTATCACATAAACTATCAAGAATATTAAAACTATTAGCAAATTTCAGGAAGAAATCTTATGCATATATTATGTTTAATTACGTATTAAATCAATATGTCATTTTTTCAGCAGTATGCATAATTAGCCCTAAAACAAGCATCTACATACTCTTAAAATTATTATTATTATTATTATTATTATTATTATTTGAGACGGAGTCTCACTCTGTTGCCCAGGCTGGAGTGCAGTGGTGCAATCTCCAGTCACTGC